>NC_143517.1:37925386-38080186 GCF_031878675.1 Megascapheus bottae | reverse complement strand
AATTCGTATGAAAGCCATGTTAACTCCTTAATACTACAATTCCTGACATTTGATTTATTCAACGATGCCCAAGTTAACTCCATTTAATTTAATTCTTTTGGTTTACTTTCTTTCACAAAGCACAAGGGAGGAAGGTTATTAGTGCATCAATGCCCCAGGGTTTCGAACCGAAAGAGCACTTTTCTCTCACTTCCTGTCTTATGATATTAGAAAATGCTTCCTGAGAATAAAAGATGGGGATGGTCAACCCATAAAATGAACTGAGTAGTTCGGCGGCTGTGAGCCACTGCCATGCGTTTGAATGGTATGGGACTTTTTGATCCGACCTTGCATATTTCCAGTGTTTGTTGTCTGCTTTTAACATCGATACGGGGTTGGGCGAAAGGGAACTATTGTCTGGTATAATTCATGCCACAGGATAACGCCAGACAGGCCAAGGTATACAGGAACATCAGTCTCTGGAGAGCAAATGCTGTACTCGGAGATTCAGAGGAACTCGGATCATATTAGGCTTGGGTGGATTTGAAGGAATGAGAGATCTAGGATCTAAGCTGACAAGTGGGGGTGGTAGGCACATCTCAGCTGGCACACTCCAGTGTATAAAATATGCCTCTGGTGTGCTTCTGGAGTCTCCAGGAAGAAGCCCCCAGGCTCCATTCCTTTTCATCTGGTAGGACAGCACCTGGCAGCAGATGGTTCTTGAGCTCATTTCTTTTGGGCTGTTCAGCCTCAGTGTGACCTGGCCGCAGGGTCACCCCATGGCTCTTCTGCAGGAGTCCCCCTCCCCTTGGGAGCAGAACAGTGCAAACAGAATGCCTGGGACTTGGCCTTTCCTGGCTTTTAGAGAACTTGGGAATCCAGGGCGACCCTGATCCACCCTTCATGCGCTTTGTTTCCCAGCAAAACCTTTGACTTCCGAGAACTGGCACAGCCAAGCACTGTTGGAGCAAGATTCTCCCCTGGGCCCTGCTCTGGCTGCCTGCATGGAGAAGAACGGGAGGGATAGCAACCTTGTTTATCTTCACCCAAAAAAGATCATCGGGAAGCAAAAAAAGTGTGTGAATTGTTCACTGTGGCTTCCCGGGGGCTGCTGCCTTCAGAGGACACTGAGCGTGACTCAGAAGGAACTATGAGAAGTAACACTGGACATTGCCCTCAGCCCCAAGGGCTATATATAAACAGTCACATGAAAATATGTCCCAATGTCTCAAGAAATGATTCCATAATCTTACTCAGAACATTCCAAAAGTTTGACAGTTATCAGTCTGCTACCAAATTTCTCATGTTGTGGCTTAAGCCTGTTTGCTTTTTGTGTTGTTATGCCAAGTGAGAACAAGATAAATGCAATGGCTGATATGTACTAGGAATTTCGTAGTATGTACTGTAAGAATGGTTTCTTCATTTACACAACTTGTTAGGAAAATTCCTGCATCCTCACCCAAAGCTGTGAGGAGAAGAAGAAAAAAATAGCTTCAGGATTAAAGAGACAAGCTAGTATCTGAACTTTAGGAAGCCAAAGATAGATGAGGCCACCTTAAGAATGAAGCCCATGCTCACAAGGTTCCATGGCACTAAGTGGATGGATGCAGGAAGATGAGGAAGGTAGCAGAGGTAGCTGAGAAATGGAAGGGGGAGTTTAGTGCTTGGGCTAGCTCATCTTCCAACTATCCTAAACCAGCACGTAAGATCAATTATAGGCGTATAATCATGGTTCTTTGGGTCTTAGGGAAGACAGCCATTACATCCAGGTGGTGTGGTGGCTATGACCTAGTTGTACAGCATAACCATGGAGGAGGAGCCTAAGAGACCTACATTTAAAAAGGAAAAAAAATCATGCCTGGGCTTACAGATTGGACAATGTTTGAATAAACTGGGAGAAAAGAGAGGCATTCTTGATGTGATCTAGTATGTGTTTCATGAACGTATGTTGAAAAGTCTATACATAAACCCCCAGAGAAGGCCAGCATACTACTTTTGTGATAGTTCATTTCCATTTGGGTTTGACTATAAATTCTGAGTGGATTTATTGAGTAAATAAATGTTTCCCACATTATTGTTCACAATTACTTTTTTCCTCTCAATCTAGGGATGTATAGAGCATAAGTGATTACACAAAAAGGTGAGTAGCTATGCTTTATATGTTTTTAAGGCAATTCAATTAGAAAGAATTAATAAATGTAACTTTTTGTTTTTAAGTCGGGGCCTTACTATATAGACCAAGCTGGCCTCAGATTCTCAAACTCATAATCCCCTTCCCTTTGCTGGAATTATAGATATGCACTCCACTCCTAAACACAGTTTTGAAAATATTTTTTATGGACTTAAAATTGATGGGTTTCAAACTTTGACACCTGAAAGTATTAATTCACTTGAAAGGGGAATTTGATCAATTTTCAATCAATTCGATAATACCTAGTAAATTAAATCTATCAGTCCAAAAATGGAATAAAGTATGACATCTAGTCTGGTTTATACGTATCTTTTCTCTCTCACCTCTTTTTTTTTTTCAGAGACTCAACTTACTAACATACCCAAATGAATGGGTAATAAGGCAAATCGTATCAGTCATTAGAAAAATTATTCTATATAGATGAAAAATTATTCTATATAGTTTTAAAAAAGGAAGACAGAGCAGAGAAAATATCATTGCATAAGAATTGCAAAATATTCTTTTTAAATGATAGATAGTAAATCAAATAGGCATGATTAATGTCCACACAGTGCATGTTTTGATGGTGATTTGGGTTATAATATTTTTTCTTGTCTGATAAATCGGCTAGAAGGATGCAGAGAAAGAGAGGCCATGCACATTCAAGAATAAGTAACTCCAATTCCACATATATGATGCTGTGTTTTACATAAGGAACACAGTAAATGTTCATTGTGCCACTTCTTTATTTCAGGAGCTAGTATGTAGTTCCATTTAAGGCAGTTGAATGGGCACAGAAGTTGAAGTGAAAGAGATAGACAACCCAAGCCACCACCTTGCAAGCCTGCTTCTGAGTTCACTGCCTTGTTAAGAGAACAGAACCATACATGCTCCTATTATCTACCTGAGAATGTTCTCTAGCACTAGGGCTTGCAAGTATAGGCAAGCTTATTGGAGCATACTAGTTCTTCCTCCTTATAATATCCCTGTAATGACAGGACATCAATTATCAGTGAAACAAAGAAACTAGACTGAGAGGAAAGGCCAGTATTAAAGTGTTGTCTTATTATTTTCAGCCAGCTAATTTCATTGTATCTACCGTCTGATCAAGAACTAGAGGACTATTTTGATCTGGCCTTGGATATCCTGAGTCTTCTACATACAGTGGTATAGAAAACACCAAGCATGTGTGCATCTATCCTTAAGAAGCTGGTTCTTCTCTCTTTCCCTTCCCTTCTTGCCACCCTCTCTCCCCTCCCTTCCTCCCTTCCATCCCATTCTTCCATCCTTCCTTCCTTTCTTTTTCTGTGTGAGTGCTGGGGCTTAATCTAAGAGCCTTGCACTATCCTTGGTATTTTTTGTTCAAGACTGGTGCACCTCCACTTCTGTTTTCTGCTGGTTAATTGCAGATTAGAGTCTCACAAGTTTGGATTTCATTTCCTAAACTGGCTTTGAATCACAATCCTCAGATCTGAGCTTCCTGAGTAGTTAGGACTACAAGTATAAGCCACCATTACTCCAACTCAGAAGTATATGGCAACCTGTGTTATGCTACAGATAAGTAGCATGATTTTATCTCTCATAGTTTATAAAGCACTTATCATACAGATCACACTTTATCAGGAAAGGATATGCTATTTTGAATTATTTCATGGTAAAGAAGATATTGATTTGAAAAGAAATATATTTCTTATTTTTAAAATAGAACCAAATCTTATTATAGGGCCATGAGCAACAAGAAAACAATGAATGGTCCCTGCCTCTGTTCTGGCCATCAGTCAATGACAGTTTCCAATCTCATTTGGCAGTTCAGGCTAAGTAAGTAGCCTGTGGCCTATCCCCTCCCAAGAAGAAAAAGAGAAACAAATGAGGGGTTAAATCCCTGCTGTCCCATAATCCCTGCTCTTACTGCCCGAATCACAGGCTGTTGAACCAACAGCTTTATGGGCTCTGGTGTTTACAACAGCATTGGATAGTCATCCAAAAACTCTTTTCTCTTTTTCTAAACCCTCTACTTATGTCATCTTGTAAAATAGACAGTTGGGAAAGCATGGTTGGGAGGAATGGGTTGTCATAGTTACTGTTTATAAACACCGGCTCTGGACCAATTCCAATGTAGATCACCCTTGGGAAGCAATTTTTTAATTAGCTAGCCAGAATCTTGGAGGAACATATCCTGAGTTGCCATCCAAAAACACCACAAGTCTTTGACATGTTAATTTAATCTAATTTAAAAAGATGATTTTTAAGATGTGGTTCCTACTGAGGTGTGTGTGTGTTTGTGTGTGTGTGTGTGTGTGTGTGTGTGTGTGTGTGTGTGTACTGGGACTTAAACTCAGGGCTTTATTTTGCGCAAGGATGGTGCTCTACCATTTGTGTCACAACTCTACTTCCAGCTTTTGGTGATAAACTGAAGACAAGAGTCTCATGGACTTTTATGCCTGTGTGGAAAATCACGATCCTCAGATCTTAGACCCCTTAGTAGCTACAGACACAAGACACTAGTGCCCTGCTTAGTTCCCACTTTTGAGTGGTAAGTAGAGCATTCTCCATTTCTTAAAGTACCAATTTTGGTGAAAAAAATACACATACTTGTTTAAATCATAATCTAAAATATAGTAAGAATGAAAGCTCTGAATGAGTTTATTACTTAATAAATGTCCCTTCTTCATCTCTTCATTTTCTTCCCATGATACTTGCAAGACAGATTTATTAATTTAAATTATAAATGACTGTCAATACACTAGGATTATATAAAACCAGCTGCATCAGATTGCTTTCTATACTGCGACACAAAACTTTTTCAAAGTTCTATGACAATCCCATGAGGGCTGAGGCGATCACTAATGCTTGAGGGTGGGTTGAGTGAATGGGAATCTGTAGCAGGATCATGTGGAAAGACTTCCGGCTCTGGTGAGACCTACTGTGCTCTGGGCAGCTTCATCTCCCCATGCCGAACACACTGACTTCTGTCTCAAGCTGCCAACATCTAAGCTCAGCACTCAGAGCAGGTACTTGATATATATTTGTGGGGTGAATGAATGCCTACAAGTCAATCAAACCACTAGGAATGGCTCGAGAGTAGAAAAGGGTAAAACAAAAACAAGGAACATATCAACATTCCATTCTTCACTTTCAGTGGTATAGTGACAGAAAATTTAAAAGGCATTAAATTCTAAAAGCTGTGTAGTAAATAAAAATGTTCTCTTTTCAGATCTGGCAAGCTTGCTGTTTTGGTCATTCCAGTATGAGGCAGCCACCCACGGTCTCCAGTGGCAACCCGTTCCTTGTACGAGAGCACAAGCTCCACTCCCTGAACAGGGAGAGACATGTGGGTAAAGTGCCCAGAGAAGGGACCTGAAATCCAATAATTGTGGTTTTAGTTCAATAGCTGTATGTCTGGACAGACTCTTTGAGCCCCACAAGCTTCCTCTGTTAAAAACAAGTTAATAGGAATGATAACTTAGCAGGGTTGGGTAGAGTCAAGTGATCTGTGTGATAAGTACTTTATAAACTTTGAGGGATAAAAATCAAATTGGAAATTCACATAGAAAATGTGTTTCTCAATGTTAACTGTATCAGTTTACTCAGGTTGCCATAACAAAATGCCCCAGTAACTTCAAGAACAGAAATTTATTGATTTTTCACACAGTTCCAAAAGGCTGGAAGTTGATGTTCAAGATGCTGTCAAGTTCTCTTTTTTGGCTGCCTTCTCTCTAACTCACTACATGGCTTCTGTGCCCACCCCAGGTGGTTCTGTGCCCAAATTTTCTCTTCCTAGAAAGACACCAGTCATGGTGGATTGAATTACCCTTAATGCTTCCTTTCAACTTAATCTCCTTTTGTCTAGGCCTTAGCACTAAACACATTCTGCAGAACTTGAGATTAGAATGTAGGAAGTTTGGAAGAATAGAATTCAGCTCTGAACCCCAACTAAAATGTGAGATTTCAAACTAAAGTGTGGTAAGGGATGGAAGACTGGTGTAACGCTGAGAGACTGATCTGCTGCTAATAATTAGCAGAATGCCAAAGTAAAATCATGGCATTTTCAGAGGACAATATATTATCATTATTAAGAAAACAAGTCCATTACCAAATAACACATTTATTTACACCGATGGTCTCACCACATTAACGGCTAAATGGAGTAGCTAATGGACTTCAGATCATAAGAAATGATTCATAGAGCTACACTATCCCTGGCTGCCAGGATGCCATCTTTCAATTTAATAGGACTCGATGAAGAAAGTACTGCCATCTCCCTAGAGATGCTACCTCCACGCCCAAAGTTTTCGCACTAAGATTTTCAAGTTATTTCTGGCAACCTCATCTATTTTTTCTGGACTTCATATTAACTATCCTGATAGATGCTAGCAAACAAAGATAATATATATTGAAACCCTACCATATGCTAGATGTTATAATAAGGGCTTTAGATACATTATCTTATTTAATCCTCATACAATTCAGTAATGTGTGCACTACTTTAGGGTAAAGAAACTAAAGCACAGAGCTCTCTGGTTAGAGAGGATTTTAGATTAAAAGTCAGATCTAGTTCCCAAGCTTTCTATCTCTGCCCCCGCAAACCCCTCACAAAAAAACCCTTCTATCTCAATACTAAGCATTAACTCAGAGGCTTAGTGCTTGATAGATAAGCACTTCATCACTTAACCCCAACCCTTTTTGGTCAGACAGGTCTTTTTTTTTTAATTTGTGGACAACAATTCTCTATTTATACTTCTCACAACCACACCTAACTTATTTTTTGAAAGGATTTCCTTGCTGACTTTTTGTCTAGGAAAAAAAATGTGACCTCAAGCCATGATCCTTCCAGTCTCTGTCTACTAAGTATCTGGGATTACAGGCATGAGCCAGTAAGCATGGCTACAGTACAGAATTCTTAATTATAGGATCTTTTTCTTTTCATCTTAGCCCCAACTAGAGTTCTAAGCTAATTTTATTTTTAAATTGTATTTTCATTATCTTATCTAGCTGTACAAAGAAGTTGCCATTAAACAAATTATGACTACATTGTAGTTTGATAGTTATCATTCTTATCCCTCAAAATCCAACACATTAATCCTTCAATTTTCTTAATTTCACAGGATATGCATTGAGTATTATGACTACATTCTACCCTCTTCCTCTTTTCATTTATCCAGCTCCCTTCCCCTGATCTTGCCCCTTAACTTTCAAGTACCAGTTTCCTGGTATTTATTTTTGTTGGATGGTGAGCTAATATTTCTAAGGAATTACATTGCTTGAATTCTCCCTTGCAAATACCACACTGTTTAATATATTCATGTATACTTGCATAGAGCACTATATGAATTTACTTGTACATATATAAATTAGTTCTAGCTTCTACATATGAGATAAAATATGTGTTCTTTGTCTCTCTGAGCCTGAATTACTGTTCAGTTAGCTTAAGTTTTCTTAGGGCCATTCATTTCTTTGTAAATGATGTACTATCACCCTTCCCAATGGAAGAGCAAAGTTCTATTGTGTGTATATGCCACATTTTCTTCCCTATTTGACCACTGAGGGCTATCTTCTTCTGAGTAGTGTCAATTTGGCTTGTTTGCCCATTTATTAATTGGGTTGCTGAGTCTTTGTGGGTTTACTTTTTTGTGCTCTTTGTATATTCTGGATCAAAGACCTTCTCCTATTCAGTAAGCTGACTTATTAGCTTCTTAATAACTAGTCTTTTGCCATACAGGAAATTCTTAGTTTGATGCAATCTCATTTGTCAATTCTCTCTTTGATTTACTGTGGTTCTGTTCTGGATCTTTACTCAGGAAGTGTCTACCTATGCCAAGAAGTTCTAATATTTTTCCTATAACTTCCTGTAGTCGCTTCAGTCTTTCAATTGAAGTCTTTTAATTCCATTTTAAAAGTGATAATTTCTAAAAATTACATCATATCAAGGTGACAGAAAAATCTAAGTGTAAGTGAAATTAAGCCACAGACCCATGGCTCATGCTTGTAATCCTGGCTATTCAGGAAGCTGGGACCTGAGGATGGAGGTTCAAAGCTAGCCTGATCAGGAACTAAGAATCTATTTGCAATTAACCAAAAAAACCCCCTCAGAAGTAGAGCTGTGACTCAAGTGATGGAATCCTAGCCTTAAAAGCTAGGATTCAGACAAAAAAGCTAAAGGACAATGTGTAGGCACTGAATTCAAGCCCTGGTAGTGGCATAAAAACAAAAGGAAAAAATTATAAAATAATATCATATGAAATGGGTCAGAAGAAGGAGACACTATGGCTAAATTTTCATCTACAATAATAGAAAAACAGATGAGTAATACTTAAAACTGGTACACGATTTCGATTTTTAGATGGGCGGATGCAAATAACAAAGTGGGAAGTGTGTCTCCTGGGAAACAGGGGCAAATGGAGCAGGAATGGAGAAGAAGATGGGGATACTTTTTGTTATCAGCACTCTTTGTCATCTTTGGCCAATCCTTTGGATAAATACAAAATTGAATTTTTTTAAAGATATTGGTATGAAACAATCTCACCATTCGGAGTGGAACATAAAGTGTTCACTGAAGTGGCTTTGGAAATAAGTGGATACATTTGGCTAAGGGGAACAGGATTCAGGCTCCAGACCTGGCCTCTAGCTGATCGTCATTTTCCATGGGAGTATGAAATAATGATTCTCAAACAATACATGTGTACTGATTCTGAACTGAAGAGCTAAGTAATGGAGCTAGGTTTCTCACTGTTGGGGTGAAGGTTAGAGAAAGCAAGAGTATAAGGCTATAGCATAAGGCTCTCATTTACATATAGCTATATGTAGCAAATGAATCATCAGGCACATATGTATCTCCTTTGTCAGCTGAAAAGACCTAGAAGCAATGACATGTTTCTTACATAATAAGAAACATATCTAGTGCCATGTTTTATTTCCAAGGTCTTTTTCCCATAAAATGCTTTAAGAATTCTTGAAGCAACAGGGATATAAGCAATTTTTAATTCAAAGTAAGTAGAGGTTGAAACAAGAAGGGTGTTTAGGACCAAGTATCCTGAAATCAAAACAAAAAGGCAAAGTACAAAGAGAGCAGGTGTGATCTTCAAGAGAAGACTTTTCAAGACCCTCCCTCCACACTGGGACCCCTGTACTGGAGGACAGACCCAGACCACAGGGGCCTATGGTAGGAACTAGCCCAGATGCCTTGTAACCAAACCTTCTCCTTTGCATGAGTGACTGGTACATATTCATCTGCCTCTATGCAAATCCAAATTCCATTCTAAGAGGGATTTTTTTCTGTTGCTCTCAGTCTTAGGGCTCAAACTCAGGGCATGTTGTGCTCTTCCTGAGCTTTTGTGCTCAAAACTAGTGCTCTGCCACTTTGAACTACAGTTCTACTTTTGGTTTTCTGGTGGTTAATTGAAGCTAAGAGTCTCATGGACTTTCCTGCCTGAGCTGGCTCAGATCTCAGCCTCCTGAGTAGCTAGGATTATGGTGGTGACCAGCCAGTGCCTGGCTAGAGAAATTTTCTTTTAAAGAATTTCCACAGATCCATGATTGGAAAAGTGCTCACAGCAGCTGTAGTTGTTTTGGTACTCAACCATCCAGATAGACAGTGTGTGTGTGTGTGTGTGTGTGTGTGTGTGTGTGTGCGCACACGCATGTGCGCGTGCGCTAAATGTGGAAGTTACAGGAGCTAAAGTTGCTTTGGACCTAGGAGAGAGACTGAAAAGAACCTCTCAGAGGGCCCTGAAACAGTAAGACAAACGCATTTGCAGATATCACCATCCTTAGTACTAAAGACCAACAACAGTTCTCTGGTTGTTTCGTTTCTCTAAATGAGAGCTTTCATGTCATGTGAAGTATGGGAAAGAGCTAACCCAGGAGAGCAGCGTTCTGTGTCACCATCTATCTTTTCTGATAGCTTAGATTTCCTTCTGACTATTCCATCAATGACTTCAATGCCACAGAGCTAGTCTCGGTATGTAATTTTCCCCATTTTGACTGTACAATGGACCATCACTGGCAGAAATGGATGCCACAAATCATTCTCTTAACTGACAATTTCAGCTTACATCAACAGATTCTTCCAGAGGGCCAGGCGTTATTCCATCTGAGGACTGGCTGTAGCCAGTCCTGGTATGCCACTTCCTGTCTGATATTCTAGAGCGGGGAACCATTGATGGCTAGCTGGTCAGCAAAATCTGGGTTCAAATTAGGCTGATGGAATTCTGACTCCAAATCCCTTACTACAATTTGACAATATTTTTATCCTCCAATGACAAGGCAAGAGCAGGCCTGTATCCCTTCCCTTCACTGAAAACGAGGAGAGTTAGCAGAAAGGAAAACATCAAAGCTGTTGGAAAGGTTGCTATTAACACAGTTTTTATTTCTGATTTCCAAACCTAAGTCAGTTATATTTCCTCACGGTGGTTAAAGAATGGGTAAAACACCAGCTAACCTCGCAGTGCTTGGTCTGTTAACTTTGGTCAGGGTCGATGCTTAATGGAAGGTGCATGAGAACCTTCTTGCCCTCCTGAGGGCCCCAGTCCTTTCCTTTTCCACTCTTGCCCCATTGCTGCACACTGTTCCGAGATAGCACCATTCAAGGACTGAATTAAAGCCATTCCCCCTCCTATCTAGGTTGCCATAACTACGCTTACCTTTTCACAGTTATGAAGTCCTTGGGTTGCTGTCTCCTTTCATAAAAGTAATCAAGGCAAAGAGACAAAAATCTCGTACAATGCACTGAAGATAGTTATTAATCTTTTTTTTCAAATTGAGTCAAAATGAAATGATCTCCTACCACTCATTTTATTTATTGAAAAGTAACTAGATTGCTGAACCTTGAGTTACCACCTCAAACTTCCAACACACACACAAAACAATAAAGGGCATAGGAATTATTTTCCTTAAGAGGAATTTATAATTACTTTGCAAACTACATGTGCATTGAGGAATCATTATTTTGCCATTTCTTTTTAGCAGAGCTCAAGGTAATCTTATATGGGTATGAAAATAGTAAAGTAATAATGAAAATTAAATGGCCACAGTATCTTTTGCTTACTGTTCTACTTTTATAATTTTTTTCAGCAATCATAAAGACTTTACACCAATGATGATGATGATGTGTGATCTAAACACCCAGAAAAACTTTCCCTATGTTGACTCTGAAACTTCTAATGGTGATGAATTCTCCTTATAGGGAGTGATTACAAAACATTATTTACTCTGGTCCTTAAATTGCACCTTGAAGTCTTGGTCAGAAAGTGGATTAAAAAATGTGAGCCATGGGGGCCAGGAGTTTGGCCTAGTGGTAGAGTGCTTGCCTAGCATGCACAAAGACCCAGGTTGGATTCCTCGGTACCACATACATAGAAAAAAGCCGGAAGTGGTGCTGGGGTAGAGCTCTAGTCTTGAGAAAGTCCAAGGACAGTGCTCAGGCCCTGAGCTCAAGCCCAGTACTGGCAAAAACAACAAAAAAAAATGTCAGCCACTATCTAGTTGTGGGTGAGGGTTCAGAACACAAAGAAAAAAAGACAAGAGTCCAGGCCATTTATTTTCCTCTTCCTGAGCCTTTTACTTTTGCCTTTCTTCCTTTGAGGATGGGGTGATATTACATTTGAAGGCCAACTTACCCTTTGCCTCCTGCTAGGGAAACAAGGAGTTAAGGCCTTGAGAAGCGGTATTTGTTTTACTGGAAGTGCCCCAGTGATAATGTGTGTAGATCAGTAAGGCTTGGGAAGGCAGAGCAAAAAAATAGCAAGGGACCATATGTGTTATGACTTTTTTTTTTCAAATGCTGCCAGCCACACCAGCAGCATGGACAATGGTGCATATGTACAGTACATCTGGCTGACTGATTGCCTTGCTGAAGATTTTTGCATACTGAGTAGATGGAAAGGATTTATTACAGATCTCTTTTCTTTGCAGAGAGGAGTGATGCCTTTCCCCCAAGAGTAGTATGTTCACAGCTTCTTATTTCTAAGGGGAGGAGGCTACAAACATGCTGGTACAGAGCCGTGTGTGGGCATATGGAGGAGCAGAAGAAAGGGCCTCTCCAGAGTGAGGACGTTATTATCAGCCAAGATGACAATGTGCTGTGTGCCTTGCACATCTCAGCAGAGGACCCTGTGTGATTCTCCCTCTCACACGTGGTCACATCAGCCCCTCTTAGAAATGAGGAGGCCATTTCAGAGGCACACATATGGAATCACTCTGAGTAGCTGAGGGACATTTGATCTTTAAGACTATTTAAAGATTTGAAGCCCAAGCACTACAACTCAGTGGTTTCTCTTAATACTCCTTTGAGGTAGACCAGATTCTACTGTTTCTTTTAAAGATCTGGCAAAGCATTCCCATTCCTTGATTTTAGCCGTATTTCTATTAAATGGATTGAAATAAAAACACATACTACATAAAATCATGCATTTGGCTAGTGCATGCCTGATTTAATACAATTATGAAAAAATAATAACCTGTTTATATGCCCCCAAGTCCTCAAAAATAGCTTTATCTTTTAATGTGCTTTTTAATGAGCATTTTAGCTATTATAATTATATGGGAACTTTGAGATTTTTTTGACATTAAAAGGCTAGATTAAAACAAACAATAAACTCACAATAATGTACTTGGCACACACACAGTATTTTTACAGGCAAAGAAAAGATAGAAAGAGGGCCTTTCTTACCATTTTGCTCACAGTGACAGGATCAGGAATGAAAGTAACCTGGAGTGAAAGTCTAATGCTGTAAGATTTGACTTCTTAAGTAAGGGACCAAACTTCAAAAATAATGCCTCTTTCCTACCTCACTTCATGCATATGTTTAAAAATCTCTGGAATGGTTTCTGTCTAGTGAATTCTTTCTAAGGAAGGGAGAAATATCAGAAATGAAGGAATACTTTCCTGTGCAGAAATATATATATATATGTGAATATATATATATATATATTTTAAGCTGCCCTGCAAACTCCATACTTTGTAGGTAGAAACTCCTTCCTGCACTAGCCAGTGGTGGACACCATGGCATATTTTATGGCTGGGAAAGAAGGTGAGGCGCCTGGTTGGTTCTGAAGCCTTAATAGCATGTCCACAGAAAGAGTAGAAGAATGAGCAAATCAGACTAAATTAGGTTATACGGGAAAACCTGGGCTTGTCAGCATTTACATCCTTAAGATTTTGCATGATTTCCTAGCCAAGGTCAATAGGAGGGGGCTTTCTGAACTTCAAAATTTTATTTTTGTTGCTAGAAAGCACTGGTTTTGAGGATGCCTGCTCACTCTATCCGGGGCCAGATAACAGGAGGAGCACGGGGGTAATACAGAGAGGCAGGGTCTATACTGCTCTGAAGGAAGAAGACACAGTGTGAAGGGGTTGATCTTGACTGACTGAGGGCATTGGTAGGAGAGGTAAGCACTAGGCCCCCTCTCTTTTCTCCCCGCTGAGCTCTCAGGTCCCCATTTGAGAACATGAACCAGCCTCATCCTTATTGGCCAGAACCTGAACTGAAGCAGCAATAACTACAATGGTTTCTTCATTTATGAGCTCTCCATTCACCCAGGGAAACAAGGACCTTTTGTAACTGTGTAGAACATGTTGTTTTGTCTTCTTTGGGTTTATAGCTATTCCCAATACAAACCTGCTGCCTCTTGTTCCACTGGTTTACTTCTCCAGGGTGGCTAAAAAGTATATAGCTTGCTAGAACCTTAATATCAGACATTATATTAAGATTTG
Organism: Megascapheus bottae; assembly: GCF_031878675.1. NCBI lineage: Eukaryota > Metazoa > Chordata > Mammalia > Rodentia > Geomyidae > Megascapheus > Megascapheus bottae. Next base: position 38,066,327 of record NC_143517.1, on the reverse strand, counting down.
ACTTAGAATAGCCTCATGTTAAAAAATCCTAAATTTAGCTACTTATAGATATTAACAGTGAAACACCATGAAAAGATGATCCTAGCTTTGATCTAGGTGATTTCTAAAGATTTCTATCTAAAATTTAGTGAGCCTATAACTTGATTAGCTCTTCCACTTAACAACAAGCCAAGCAACAAACAACATTATCACCACCAACAAAAGCCTAAGTAATCTGAGGCAAATGTATCACCACTTTCTACATGACGTCTCTTCCCAAGCCTTCTTTCATTTCTCCCAGACAGGCAGGATGCCTCCTAATGTTCCTTAGATGTCCACTCCCAGCTCTTCTCTAGGGGGTGGATGTGACTCATGTCATTAGGCTATTACAGCTCATCTCTCTTTTCACAAAAAAACACAGGCCAATAACAGCAGGATAATCACACCAATGGTCTCCAATACTGTGAGAAAGAGCTGCCCCCACACTCCCAGCACCATAGACAGAAAATAAACACAGCTTTCCTTCTTACTCAAAGAAATTGCTAAATTTACAGCATGACACTCTCGTGGTAATTTACAAAGAACAGAGCAAAGGAAACCACTAAAGAATACCCTGCTCTGGAGGATGTCCACAAAAGAAGAAAAGTATTAGAGGAAGGCTGCCTTGTGTTTAACTACAGGCCCCTAGCTCCATTTTATTTCCTCTGTTACTGATGTAATTGTGAATTCCTGCTGCATTTATAATTAAGGCTGAAACAGATGGTAATGCTTAGTATTAAGCAATAAGGAGTGGCCATTAAAACAATCTAGAATGCCAAGCAGTTTGTATGATATCAGAGGGTTAGTTTACCATAACAAAGTTTTATATCCATGGGAAAAGAAGTAGGAAGGCCTTCTCCTCCCCTTCATCTATTCACATCACAGCTGTCCTCTCACAGAAGGCTCACTGCACATCACAAATAGTCTCCAACCTTTTTATTACTGGACACAAAATAGGCTATATCTTGGTTTTATGGAAATTGTCATCACAAGTGGAAAAACATGAAATCCAAGATGGAACATTCACCGAGCTGTAGAAATGACAATGGTGAGGCACCAGGGAATCTCTAGCATCACACTAGGACGGTAAGGCAGGCTGAGGGGACAGGGAAAACTCCAGAACTGGATAGAATGTTACTGGCTGCCCACATCTCCCAGAGCATAAAAGGGGCCGTTGAATAAAGATGCAAAAGTGAAGCAAAGTACTTCCTCTCAAGAATGTGAGTGTGTAACAAAAAAAGAAAAGTGACTACACAGTTTTTCCACTAAGTCAAACTAATGGCAATGTCAACTGTTAGGAAAATAACCTATTTCCCCTTTCTCTACTTCTCTGTATACATGGATATTTTTGTCTCTGGTAATCTAAACTTCCTAAACAATTTCTTTACTTTCAATTCTACCTTCATATTTGTCTCTGAGGTTATTTTGTTTTACTGGCATCATGCCATGATCTCACAGGTATCCAATTCTCACAGTAGGGTCACTCTCTGAACCAAGTAGTGTACCTCTCTCTCTCTCTCTCTCTCTCTCTCTCTCTCTCTCTCTCTCTCTCTCTCTCTCTCTCTCTCTCTCTCTCTCTCTCTCTCTCTCTCTCTCCCTCTTTCTCTCGGTCTTCTTCCATCTTCCTCAACAGTATCAGGCACCTGCCAACCTCCTCCAGCTTAGGCCTATGTGACTTCTCCCTTAGCACATCCCTAGACAGCTAATTATCAGACTTTTTCATGTGAACAGTGCATAAAGGAATGAGTAGCAAACCTTAAGAATTATAAAATATATTACCATGGAAGAACTTTGACCTACCTCCAATAGCATCTCTCAGTGTCTCTGTCTCTGTCTCTCTCACACACAGGTATGGAGAAAAATCAGATAGATAGTGCAGAATAAACTAGCAATAAAAAAATGTTGAAAAATCTGTGAACTCATTTTCTGCCTGGATGACCCTTAAGAAAATGTCCTTAATTTTCAGAGCCTCCAATTATGTGACAATAGCCATATTTGAGATTCATTATGATATAACTATTGGAAAAGCAAATGGGAGACAATTTATACTGGCACTTTCCAACTAACACTGCATTTATTAACTGTAGAACAGGAGGATTCAATATGTCCTTTCTCATGACCTTCCCAGGATATATAGGAAGAGAACCCTAAAAATAAGAAATGGGAATACTCTCAACCACTGGGGTTGAATGTTTTGCAGGCTTAGTTGGATAGTAGGGATGAAGCTTCCATGGCTAGACCTAGGCATCAAAGGAAATACTGAGACTGCACAGTATTTCACACTAGTAACTCTGCTGAGTTAGTAAAGATATGAAAAGTAACAATCAGCTCCATCTGCAAAGTCCCTTTCCTGTGACAGAGACTATTAGTCACTACCTCTGTTCTCTCCTATAGCACTAACTATATTAGATCTATAGCTATCTAGCCAGGACTACATTTCCCAGACTCCTTTTCAATTAGACATACTTCCAGGTCCGAGTTTTTAAGATATTCCATGTTCCTTCTCTCCTCCAAGTAGTAATCCACCTCCACAGTGCAGATGACAAGAGAAATAAGTGATTTCTGAGCAATAAGACTGAAGAAACCTTTCCCTGAATGACCGCTGGGGACAGGGCTATCCATCAGGCCTGACCTTTTTTTTTCCAGTCCTTGGGCTTGAACTCAGGGCCTGGGCACTGTCTTTGGATACTTTTTGCTCAAGGCTACTTGAGCCACAGCACCACTTCTGGCTTTTTCTGTGTATGTGTGACCGAGGAATTGAACCCAGGGCTTCGTGCATGCTAGGCAAGCACTCTACCACTAGGCTATGCTCCCGGCCAGGCCTGAACTATCCCTGCAGTATACATGAGTTTCTTCAGTACTTGACTCACTGTATTACTGGGTGATCTTTGTTACAGCAGCTAGATTTAACCTGAACTCATATAATCTCCAAACAAGGAGACAATATATTAAGGCTCTGATATGGTCAGGTGTTTGTATCCTCCCCAAATCTCTACACTGAAATCTAACAACCACTATTTGTAGAATTGGGGATGGAACCACTGGGAAGTGGTTAGATCATGAAGGCCGATCTCCATGGATAGAGTTAGTGTTCATGTCACAGAGCCTCTGGAAGACTGCCAGGCCCAGGCAACCACGAAGGAAGTGTCATCTTTAGACAATCAATATTGTGATATTGGCCTTCCCATGCTCCAAAATGATGAGAAATAAATTTCAGTTCTTTTTTTGTTTTAGCAACCAAAGTGGACTAAAAAGTTTTCCAAACAGTGTCAATCAGATTTCAAGATAGGTGGGGTCAGGTTTACAGATACCCGTGACATAGACTTTTATTCATCTAGATGCCAAACTATCTAGCGCCATATCCTTTTATCCTCACAACTTATTTTTATGGTTATTCTTAAGGTTATGTAATGAGATACATTTTCTTTTTGAGCCATGTCACCCCTTCCCTAAATTTCTCCATTTATTTTCCTCCTGTCTACACCCACAAGTTATATAATTCGTTTTCAATGCAGTGTCTCGTGAGTAACACTTGCATTTTTTCACCCTTTCTCCTTCCATTTCTTTGCTCCGCCTTACCCTCCCCCAAACAGATAAATGAACAAATAAGACAAAAAGAAAACAAAAACAGCAACAAAGGAAAAATATCTCTTTTTGCCATTTCCTGGAGTTCCTTTTAATAAATATTATTTTGTATGATCAGATGCGCTTATGCAGTGTGCCTTTGCATTCCTCGCCTTTGGTCTCTCTCTGTGTTAATGCCCAGGGTCCTGTATAATTTATCATGTCCCAGGGTACAGCTTATTTCAAAATAATTTTCCTGAGACCTGAGATCTAGGTAAGGAAAAATATCATTATTCCTATTACAAGAAGGCAAAATAAAGCTCAGAGAAATTGCAAGAATTTCCCAAGTAACTCAAGGCCCTGTTCTAGGACAGACTTCACCAATGTGTCCTTTAATTGTCTAGGTCTCATTCTCCACGTGTGCACTATGAATGCTAATGTAAGATGCAGAAACCCTTGTATGCAATCCATCCCTGATAAAGCAGAGTTGGCTAGGGACATGGAGGGAATCTGAACTTTTGAAACATTTCAAATTAGTATGTGAGATATTATTTGTCTTCATCACTGGTGTTACTATACCATAGCTTTTTTCCTGACAAAACACGGTCCCAATTTATACCACAAACACAAAATTCTGGGACTGTGTTGAGGAGGAAAAAATGTGGAGATAAGAGCTTTAAAATCGAAGGAATCATTTTAAGAAAAGATGCTCGCCTAAGGACATCATTTAAAAAAGTGGGGGGGGGGGGACAAAGCCAGGTGCAGTGGCTCAGGCCTGTAATCCTATCTACTCAGGAGACTGAGATCTGAGAATCATGGTTCAAAGCCAGCCCCTAAAGTCTGTGAGACTCTTGTCTCTAATTAACCACTAAAACCAGAAGTGGCGCTGTGGCTCAAGCAGTAGAACAGTAGCCTTGAGCTGAAGAGCTTAGGGTCAATGCCCAGGCACAGAGTTCAAGCCCCATGATTGACAAAACAAAACCAAAAACAGCAAGAAGGAGACCTATTGGCCCAGAGGACTGGCTTCTATAAGGTCACCATGTTCAGAGTGTAGTTCTTACAGGAAGGTTCAGAAGACTACTGCCTGATGCAAAGGCGCTTTGTCAAGGAGCTGGAAGGCCCATTCCTTATTTTATGATGGGAAGTTCTTTCCATTTGAGAAATACCAACTGATTGCTATCTAGAAATGGGCATTCATTCTCAAAGGCAAAGAATCTCCAATTGGTTGTTGGGTCCACCAGAGGCTGCTTGGGGATAAAATTATAATGGAAGTAACTAAGATGCTGCCATGCCATACTTTCTCTACATGTGGCTTTTCTCTGTTCCAGATAACTTCTTTTGAGAAGCTTTTCAGGACACAGCAGAAGGCATCAGTTTGAATGACAGGCTTTAGAACTAGACGGATCTGCGTTTGAAATCTGGGTCTAGCATTCATCAGCTGATCGACAGTCACTTCTCTGAGTGCCATTTTCTTTCCTTGTAGGAAGAAATGAGAAGACACACATAAAGCAGTTAGCATGGTGTGAAACATATTTAAGGAATTAGAAAATGTTTACTATTTTTGTTGCTGGTAATGTGAAGAAGAGGAGAAGAGTGCAAAAAGAGCTAGTAAGCAAATCTGACATACAGTCAGCATAATTAGGGAGTAATTTCCTAACATTTTCCCCTGATGATCAATGCTCACACTGTCAACTTCTCAGTAAGTACTATACTATACTTTTTAGTCATAAATTCAACTTCCCTTTTACTCTAAATGTAATCTTCAAAGAGTCTATGTCCTTCCTTGGTTATGAAAATGATATGTCATTAAGAAATATGTCTACTACCAAATTTGTTCCCATTTTAGCATGAGCCCATTTTCTTAGTTTGTCTTTTACTCTGTCCTTTACTATGATGCCAAGGGCATCACTGTGTTTCCTGTGGCTTATCACAAAGCCAGGCAGATGCTTCACAAGTGGATCCATTTGACATAAGGATGGGGGTAAGACAGAAGGCAAACTCAAGGTGCAGAATACTTGATGGGACAAAGGAAAATGAGGAAAGTACTCATTTCTTTAGCTCTCTTCCCTCCTTCTCTTGCTCTTGTTTTCTTCTGGTGAAATGTCAACCCACAGCTATTTAACTGTCCTGCATTTCCTGTTTGAATACTCTGGCTTCTGATGCCCATAAGCATTTTCCATGCCCCATGGATTAGCATCTCATCCAAGCCCTGAAGAGGCTAGAAGAGCCAGAAACTCCCAGAAAGGGACTGGCTAGCCAAGCTGCACAGCGGCAAGGTCAAAGGAAAGTGACCCAGCAGAAAAGTATACTTAGTGAGACAGGTCTGAGGAGGCACAGAAATATGTATTCAGAACCAGCCTTTCCTTTCATCATGTTAATCTACAATAGATAAGCACCACTACATAACTAGTAAGAACTAGTTAGAGGAACATGAACTAAGGGGAAAGACAACCTGAATTTGAACCCAGCTTAGTCACTTAATAGCTATGGGACAATTTTAACCAATTAGGACCTCAGTTATCCTATCTGCCAAGTACGTTTGATGATAACAGAACCTACTTCAGATGCTTTGGGTGAGAATTTTAGATTGCTTAAGCATATCAAGTGATTATAACAGCACCTGACATGCAGCAAGTGATACAGAGTAAGTATTAGCTACTTTAAAATATCTCATCTTATTGATGTTCTCATCTGTTCCCACCTGGTCACCAATCCCTTGATCCTGATCTGATCTAATCAGTTCTAACCAATTCCTGGGGTGACAATCTGAAAATCTGACATTTTATTAGAGACAGTATAAATACTACAGGACAATAGCATGCAGTTCTTAAGAGTTGAAACTCTCCCAAAGTAAATAAAAATGCTAATTGGCTGTCTGAATAGATCACTCAAACCTCTTGGACAAAGCCCACAGCTCTTCTACTTTTCACCTGAAGAATAAGCTCATTGGAAATCAGCTAATGAAAAATGGACAATGAAATGACAGAATTTATTGTGACCAATTATTCCAGGGGTTGCTTCATAAATAAAGAGCAGTAGTTTCTATAGAGGTATTATATGAGCACATTGCTTTGTCCATACAATGACTCTCATGTGGGTTCCAAGCTTCATTCCTCACCTCAGTTTAACAAGAAAGCAGTAGGTGGCCTAACATTGTTATAGTGACATTCAATATGCAGTGGATACAAATTTATCTAATAGAAGATATTCTAGAACTTGGAGCCTCCACTGTTAAAACACTTTGTAAGAACGTCCTTCACTGGTAGAGAAGTATGCAAATGTATGTGGGTATTGCTATAATAATTTAATTTGTACAATGTAGTTAGCCAAGATATGTAACTTATGAATAAGCACACGGCTTCACTGCATCAAATTCATTACAAAGTCTGTCTCTCTCCATTTTGATCAGAGAAATGAAGCCTGGAAACAGCTCTATGGATAGAGTAGGATAGAACTCTGTTCAAGACTCTGTCCTTCATGAAGAGAGTTCTAGAAAAAAAAAGTGTCATTGCTCACTGCTGTCCTCTTGTGTCAGCTCCCCATGTGCTCTGTCTTTCATCCTCTCACTCCAACCTTTTACTTCTTTCGTTGCCATAACAACCACTTGAGCATGAGATGACTGACACCACCTTGCCTTGGCTGCCCCTAGAATCTTTCATTTGCTGCCCCCAGGATTTCTATGCATGCCTCATGGAAGCTGACAAGCACTTAGTTATTCCAAGGCATACAGAAACCTGGAAGGACTAAGGAATTAACACAAGCACAATGCTTGGCCAACTGGGATCCAAATCTCAGGGTAAATACTCTATTATTTCATCCTTTAGCAAACAATGTTCCATGGCTTCTCAGAAGATCTCAAGTGGGACTGATCTCCAGTTGTGGTGGTAATAAACCCTTAGATTGATTTGCCTTACTTTGCTGTTCCAAGTCCACTATTCTTGTGACTTGAGATAATTTCCCCAAATTGACGATCCGTATGTAAGTCCTTGTCCCAGGCCCCACATCTGAAGGAAAACCTAAACTAAGGCACTTTTTATTGAAAAATTTTGCTACTATATGAGCTTCGCACAGTGGACACATGACAATGGCACTTAATTTAAAATATTTTTCAGTTCCTTTTTCATGTGTGCATAAAGTGACTGAACCCAGGTCTTGGCTCATGTTAGACAAGTGCTCTTCCATATGAGCTTAGGCAGGAACTTAAAAAGTTAACAACGTCTTTTAAAATTCAATCCTGTGTAACACCAGGGCTAAAGTCCTGATGCTTGAACTCAGGGCATGGGCACTGTCCTTGAGTTTTCTCAAGGCTAGCACTCTATCACTTGAGCCACAGCACCACTTCCATCTTTTTCTGTGTATATGGCACTGAGGAATCAAACCCAGGGCTTCATGCATGCTAGGCAAGCACTCTACCACTAGGCCAAACTCCCACTCCCTCCCCTCCCTGCTTGCAGGCTCATTCTTTAGTTCTTCTTTTTTTTCCTCTTTTTTTTTTCCAGTCCTAGGCTTAAGCTCAGGGCCTGAGCACTGTCCTTGGATTTTTCTCAAGGCTAGAGCTCTACCACTTGAGCCTCAGCACCACTTTCGGCTTTTTCTAAGTATGTGGTACCAAAGAATAGAACCTGGGTCTTCGTGCATGCTAGGCAAGCACTCTACCACTAGGCCAAACTCCCGGCCCCCATTATTTTTTAGTTCTAATGCACTGTGACTATGTAGAAGATAGTCCAAAGTCCATAAAGAAATGGAAATTATTTCATGAGAAGAATCGCTACCCTATATGACAGATGGTGTTCTACAGAAAGTAGATTGTTTGCCAGAGCTTGGTGTACAGAATGTTGATGCCTTAGAAGAAACGTCTGAGAAAGGGAGAGGAAGGACATAAAAGAGAAGAGGTGTAGTCAAGCTGTAACAGACCAGTCATGACATTAGCTGACCTCCTGAGTAGCCCTGATACTGAAAAGGCTAATCCAGGTTGCCATTCATTGAAGTGAAATCACGGGGTTTTTCACTAAGTCCAAATCAGTCAGTGGATATGAACCAGGAAAAAGTGTTGCCTTGGATAAGCTGCTTTCTTGCTAGAAAAGGGTAACACTGGAGCAAACCAGGAAGCATAATCCTGCGCCAAGACCATTCCTGAAACTCATGCCCTAAGGAACCGCAGAAGAGATGGAGCAGTTCCTCCAAGCAGAAAGTCAAAAGTGACTTGGGATTGTTTTCAAAGGTGCTATGCTCTCATGGGGAAGAGACACTGGGACTTTTCCTTTCTTTCCTTTCTTTATATAACTAGGAAAAACTGGTGAATATCCACATACAAGATGGGTTTTACCTCTAGAATGAAACATTCCATATAGAGAGAGCTACCTAAAGGACTGAGATCTGTCATTCATGACCTTATGAAGGTATAAAGCAAAGCCTAAATATAGAGCAAAATCCAATAGAGAAAATTAAGTTTCCAACCAGTCCAGAGCTTCTATGATTCCAAGAGGCGGAGAAGTGCTCATAATACAAAATTTTCACTTATGCATCATTCATAAGCAGCACCATCAACCCTTAGGCACAAAAAATAAATATGAAAGTTCTACTCATCATGGCTACACAAAAACAATAAAGTTGCAAAGCGATAGGACTGCTGACCTGTGACTGCAGGTACTTTCCAACTTTTAAACATTTCACCATTTCACTCACCTACAACCTGCCTGGCTTTTACATCTGTCTGTCTGTCTGTCTGTCTATCTACCTACCTATCGAATATACCATCTACCTCTACTCTACATGTCAATCTACCATTAATTCTGAAGCAAATGAAACACACCAAGTTCACTCAGCCACACCACTAGAAAATAACAAAAACCCAAAGGTTTTCAAGTGACAACCCCAAGGCGGCTCAAAACCAGAATATCCCTTCCTTTGTTCATATTCTCCAGCCTTGTATCTTTCCTGTATTCCTTTATTTTGCTAATGGGAACACTGTTAATTTAGACAACCCAAGTTAACAGTGATGGAGGTGAAGAGTTAGAGACAGACATGTTAGTTAGTCACAGATTTTCCCCCATCTATTATATACGAATGAGTGAGTTACAGAAAGCCCTTTAGCCTCCTTGCTCTCAGTTGTAGGCTATGATAGCACCTGTCTCATTTGTTTGTTTTGTGACAACACAGTTGAGTTAAGAAATACTTATAGGGAACTAGCAGAACAGGATGAAGAGGCACACCCAGCAGAGATTTTTGCTCTTGGTTTTTTGGTAAGCAATGGCCTAAAGTCCCTTTAACTTCTTGTTCCTTTCCTACTTTCTATGGACTTGTCCATAGAGAGATGGGTCGCTGATTCCTTTATAAACTATCAGTGTTTTCATTCTGCACCACCCCATCCCATCAAAGGGCTCGAGTTTCCATAGTACTGTTAATTTTTAAAGCATAAACTACTAGCTGAGCACTGGTGGTTCACATTTGTAATCCTAACTACTGAAAAGGCTGAGATTTGAGGCTCATGGTTTAAAGTCAGCTGGGAAGGAAAGTCTGTGAGACTCTTATCTCCAATAAATACCCTTACCTCCCCCTATAAAAAGCCAGAAATAAAGCTGTGGCTCAAGTGGTAGAGCATTAACCTTCAGCAAAAGAGAAGTCCAGGGACAGTAACTTGCAATTTTTCTTAAAAAAGATGTAACTATTATAGGGAGGGTTTTTCGCTTTTGTTGGTCTCAGGGCTTGAACTCGGGGTGTAGGTGCTATCCCTGAGCTTTTCTTCTCAGGGCTACTGCTCTACCATTTTCAGCCACAGTTCCATTTGAAGTTTTCTGGTGGTTAATTGGAGATAAAAGTCTCAGGGACTTTCCTGCCTATGCTGAGTTTGAATGGGGATGCTCATATCTCAGTCTCCTGAGCACCTATGATTACAGGCATGGGCTACCAGTGCCTAGCTACAGAAAGTTTTAATTAGTTTGTATTTTAATTTTTAGTATTCTACTATACTGTAACACATCACCTCTGATTGTCTTTTTGTAAAGTCATCACTTGACTGGTTGGAAGTTAGTCTAATTCTTCCTTTCTCAGTAAAAAGTTCACTTTTACTTTTATTTCTTTAGGGAAGAAAAATCTGAATTGCTCCACAGAACTACGAATCTTAAAGTACAGCATTCATATTTACTGCATAACAACCTCAGGCCAAAGCTTCCATGTATTTCTTTACAATTTCCCTCCCATTCTACAGGAGGGAAAAAGGAAGCTCAGAGGGCCTGAACTTCACAGAGTGGCATCATGGGAGGAATCAACTCCAGCCTTTTCTGTCCCTGCTTATCTCTACTTGATATTTGGGACCTTAGGAATGGAAGTTAGCAGTCTGCCAGAACCACAGATGTTAGGAGAGAGCAATTCCAAAGGAAAGGAGCCACTTCCAATGGGCAGACAGACATCTTTCTCAAGCCCCAACTCCTTAATTAGTTGTCCTTTATATTTTTTTTATTTCTTTGCCTAAATGTCTATTCTTTTTTTCCAGTCCTGGGCTTGAGCTTAGGGCCTGAGTAACTGTCCTTTGACCTAAATGTCTATTCTAAAAATGATAATACAATGCCTATTTTGTATTCAAAGGAAAGGAATGCAGATTAAAAGGAAACCACTCAAAACAGTATAAGTTTGTTTTTCTTGCTCGCTTGCTTCCTCCTTCCATCTTTCCTTCCTTTTTTTCCCAATCCTGGAGCTTGAACTGAGGGCCTGGGCACTGTCCTCAGACACTTTTTGCTCAAGGCTAGCGCCTTGCCTCTTGAGCCACGGCACCACTTCTGGCTTTTTCTGTATATGTGGTACCAAGGAATAGAACCCAGGTCTTTGTGAATGCTAGGCAAGCACTCTACCACTAGACCACATTCCCAGACCATGAGTTTGTTCTTCTAAAAAACAAAAGTTTTAGCAAGGATCTATTTTACAATGACAAAGTAAAGGAGGGAGAAATAGAAAACGAGAGAAATACTCCCTGCTCCCCATGCAGGAAATGAGAGTTAAGTTGTTTGAGATGTGCTCTTCTGTGGCTTCAATATTTGTCTTTCTTCCAAAAAATTAACAAACAACACTTCAACCCTGGACTCTGATTTTTCTTTTAGAGAGCTTGTACAGAAACAACTATGTAAATAAAAATCATCTTCCTTGTCATTACCAATACCTACACATATTCTGAAGTCATGAATATTTTATGAAAAGACCAGTGTTGACTGATGGGTCCTGAGGAAAACGAGGTTCAGTCTGCCCAGCCAAGCCCCCACATTTACTTGTCCTTCGGGTATGGGTCAGCTGTCTTCTCTAACCTCCTCATTTCCCATCCATAAGATGAGGACAGTAAAAGTATCTGATTTATAGAGTTATTCAGAGGCTTAAACAAGAATCGAACAATAAAGTCCTGCAGAGCTGGTAAACTCAAGGTGAATGTTGTGATTTGGTGGCTCCCTTCCCCTAAGAACTAATGAAAGTCCCTGGGACTTACTCATTGCTGAAATAGGTTAGCTCTCTCAAAGAAGCATGTTTCTTTTCACTAACATCCTTGAAGCTCCTGTGTCTTATAATGAAAACCAGTGAGAAAGCACAAGAGCATCTCTGGCTTCTGTTTTTGGAGAGGGTAGGATGCGATAGCATAGTGGGAAACAAGTAATGATCTTGGAATCAGAATATGGAACATTCCATTCTGCATGAGGATGACCCAGTATCAACATGACATTAGTAGTGTTTTGTAGACCAGGTGCCCATGACCATCTTAAATTTTGACTCCAGTTTATTCCATTGTATTTTTTTTTGCCAGTCTTGGGGCTTAACTCAGGGCTTGGCCTTGTTTCTGCATTTCTTTTGCTCAAAACTAGCACTCTACCACTTGAGCCATAGCACCACTTCTGGCTTTTTCTGTTTATTTGATGCTGAATAATCAAACCCAGGGTTTTGTGCATTCTACCACTAAACCACATTCCCAGACTGATACTCCCTGTATTTTGTCATTACCTCCTGCTGGTATAAAAGTCATAAGCCAGGGGCCGGGAGTTTGGCCTAGTGGTAGAGTGCTTGCCTAGCATGCACGAAGACCCGGGTTCGATTCCTCAGTACCACATACATAGCAAAAAGCTGGAAGTGGTGCTGAGGCTCAAGTGGTAGAGTGCTGGCCTTGAGAAAGTCCAAGGACAGTGCTCAGGCCCTGAGCTCAAGCCCAGGACTGGCAAAAAAAAAAAGTCATAAGCCATAAAGTCATAACTATTTCCCCCTCCTCCTCCGCCTCCTCCTCCTCCTCCTCCTCCTCCTCTCCCTCTCTACCTTTTCCTCCTCCTCTTCCTCCTCCTTCCCCCTCATCTACCCATGCTCCTCCTTTCTTCTCCTCCTCTTCTTCTCCACCTCCTCCTCTCCTCCTCCTCCATTTCCTCCTCCTCCTTCCCATGCTTCTCCTTTCTTCTCCTCCTCCTCCTCTCCTCCTCCTTTCCTCTTCCTCCTCTTCCTCCACTTCCTCCTCCTCCTCCTTCTTCTTTTCTTCTCTTCTTCTTCCTCCTCCTCCTCCTTTTCTTCTTTTCTTCTCTTCCTCCTCCTCCTTCCTCCCCCCTTCTCTACTTTCTTCTTCCTCTTCCTCTTCCTCTCTCTCTCTCCCTCACTCCCTCACTCACCCCCCTCTGTCTCTGTCTGTCTCTGTCTCTCTCATTAGTACTAGAGTTTGAACCTAGTCTTTCTCTGCTTACTTGCTCTCCTGGTATTCTACCATCTGAGTCCTGCCTCCAGTGTGGTGTTCTTGTTGATTATTTTGGAGAAAAGATTTTCTGACTTTAATGGCTTTGAATTTTGATCTAGATCAGACTTCTAAATTGATGGGATTATATGTGTGAAATCATTCTTCCATTTATCTAGTCATTCTTTTTCCCCTTCAATTATAAAAAGAATTTCTGAGTATATACTACATACACTCTACAGAAATGAGTCATGGAGTCTGTGACAAAAGAAGTATAAACAAGGGCCTGGAGTTTGGACTAGTGGTACTAGTGAATGGCTAGCATGTATAAAAACCACGGTTCAATTCCTCAGTATCACATACATAGAAAAAAATGTGGTAGAGCTCTAGCCTTGAGGAAAAAGGCCCAAGGACAGTGCTCAGGCCCTGAGTTCAAGCCCCAGGGTTGGCAAATTAAAAAGTAGAAACAAGATCATAGGAAGTTCTGTCAAGAGTAACATGACATATAGCTGAAGGTTTACAAAAGGTTTCCAGGAGGCTGATGTAACATTTGAGTATATACTTCATCAAAGTCTGAAATGCAATCAGCACACAGAAAATAGTGAATGCTAATTAAGCTAATAAATATTGTTGATATAATCAATAAAGAAACAAAGAGCAAGATTTTAATATGCAGTACAGGAAAGGAGATCATTACAAGGAGGGAGGAGAGATGAGAAAGATGCCACTCATTTTGACCAGTGTTCGGTGCCTCTAAAACACTTATTGCTTTAGAAAAGCTGTATGCAAGGCCTTGCTGATGCAAGATCTAAGGGATATCAAGTACTTCAAGTATTTTCTTATAGAAAATGTGAAATTGTTGACTTTTTGTACGTATACACAGAAGTCATCTAAAGAAAACTAGGGGGTTACAGTTATGCAAGACAAAAGGGGAAAGAGTCAAATGCAGTTAAATCAGAAAATTCCTCTATGGTTCAGGCAAATGTCTCCTGAAGAGTAAAGAAAGCACTGGCCCAGCGCTCAAATATGCAATGATTCTATTGCACTCAGATTCAAGCCAGTTTCTTACAGAATTATTATGAAAATACACAAATGTGGCTTCACAGTATAAGCTCAAAAGTTTTCTGGTATAAACACTGAGGGAAGAGAAGAAAGTGCTTGTTACAAATTTGGTCAGCATAAATTTGGAATTAAATATTGTAATTTTGCAATGAGATGAGGCATGACTAAAGAAGAACAGGCATTAGCTGCCCATAATTGCTGCTAAAAATTGACATGACATTAAATTAAGTTAGTTTAACCTTAAATTAAGAAGCAAGAATGTGCACAGAATGATAATATTCTTCGTCCAATCATTTATGCTTAATTTATCCAACAATCCAACTATGATGGCACATTCAGCACATAGCCACCATAGTTTTCTTAGAACTTCACAAAGAGTTCTGTAGGCAGAAGAGAAAGAATGCTACCCTCCTCCTACGTTTCCTGTTGATTATTATCTTAAATTACCAAATTATCACAAATCCTATAAGCAGTTCAAAAGACAAGTTCAAACGTTCCTTAGCTACATATTTGCATATGACATTACTTTACACACAATCAAAACATCTAGTAATAGATTAGATAGGCTATCAAATATTCATGACTTAAATACACAAAAATTCTGTCTCTAGCAATATTTTTTCCTAATGTTAAATAAAACTTAGGATTTGATCACATCTATAAAATATGACAACTCTAAAGATATTTATACAAGAAAATACAGTGAAGAGAGTGCAAGAAACTCAGTTAATGTTTCTAAGTAAAAAATACTTTTATCTGTCTCTGTTTTCTCAACAAATATGCATTAACTTTGCATTACAATCCCCGCTTGAAATAAGGGCTGTCTTTTTTTTAACCATGATCTATTATTAACTCTTGAAAGCAGGGAAGCTGAAAGTGTAATGCCAAGAAACTTTTGCCACCATACAGATTTGGGTTATGGGCCTTCCACAGCGCGCAACGCAGGGATAACACTCATTAAATAGTCAAAGAATGAGGAATGACTAACATAACAAAGAGGTCTAGGACATTCTTTTCCTGAAAACTTCACTTAGGTAACATGATGCCAAGCAAACCACTTAATTGGTTATACAATGTTCATTTCTACCTGATCGTTGGAGGGGAGCTGCTGTGGTAAGAATGCAGGGAAAGCCCAGGTGTTCTTCTTTAGTTACTCCTTGGCGCTCCATTTGAGCTGATGTTTTCACACCATGAATCCATGTAGTCCACAGGTGGCCATTCTTGGATAGTCTACTTTTAAGGACCTGTATGTTACTTTAACTTTTTCAGTAGATGTTTCAAACATTGTTTTAATTCCTTTTCTGTCGTCTTGAATATGTCATATGGCTCAAAGTCAATGTGTGAACTTTATTATGTTATGATATAATCGATTTTTAGTGAGGTCCTCACATTCAAAGTGATGTGGGTTATGTGTTTTGAGCTGTGTGGCTTTATTTGTGTTCAGTCGTGTGCAGTTTCCTTACTGTTCCTTTCTGTGGCTCGAGTCATATGTGGTTGCCCACGCTCTTCTCTTTGCCCAGGACGTCTCATGACAAATCCTGTGTTCACTTATTCACTTCCTCCTCATACCTCTCATCTTTCAGAACTCAGCTTCCATGACATCTCAGATTCACTTACTCTTTTCCATGTTTCCTGTGTTCCTTGATGGCTCTGTTTACTTCACGCACAATTTAACAGCTTGAAACAAATATATTAATCACCTTATACAGTTCTGTGGATCAAGAATGTGGGAATCATTTACCAAGGTGATTTTGGTCCAAGGTCTCTTCAAGCTTGCAGACAAGTTATATGCCAAGGTTGTAATCATCAGGAGGATGGTTTTGAACTGTTGAAGTTATTTGTTGGCTGCTTGTCCTTCTGTGGACTTTTCCATGAGGCTAGATGATATCCTTGTGAGGATACTCAGGGCTTCACCCAGAAGCAAGTGATTCAAAAACCAGAATAGACAGGAAGTCACACTGGTTTTCATTGCCTCTTGCATTCTAATCTTGGCCTTCCCATACCATCACTTCTGCCACCTTTTATTTATTACAAATAAGTTACTAGATACTGTTTACATGTAGAAAAAATGAATTCAGCCCCGTATTAAAAATGAGATTAAAAAAAACTATGGGTAAAATTTAAAAACCACCAACCAACATATTCTTACTGCATCATTATATTACAATTATTTATTACTTACATGTTTTCATTTGGGGAGTTGGACTAGTATTCTTAAAGCATCACTTTAAACTGTATCTACAATGTCTAAAACTGGCAGTTCTAGAGGAATCACACTGCATTTCTAAAAAAATCTTTCACTTCTTAAATATGCGTCATGTCAGTTAGCTAAGTTATTTAACCCCTTCAAATCTCAGCTTATTCATCTTTGCAGCAGGGATTGTGAAAACCAGCCCTATCATTGAATGCTAGTGGGTCACACCTATAATCCTAGTTAAGTGAGAAGCTGAGATTTGAGTGTCATGGCTCAAAGGTAGCCTGGGCAGGAAAGTACGTGAGACTCATATCTCCAATTATTTAAAAGAAAATGTTGGAAATGGAACTATGGCTCAAGTGCTAGCCTTGAGCATTAAAAAAAAAGACAAAAAAACCTAAGGATAATTAAAGTCCTAATTTCAAACTCCAGGAATAGCATGTGTGCATACACACACACACACACACACACACACACACACACACCCTGTCGTGGCAATCAAGTAGGAATTACTTGTTACCAGGTAAGGTGTACATTGGCAATTATTACCTGATCTGTCAACCAGATCACAGGGCTGCAAGCCTTGCATCTACGCTATAGACTCTGAGTTCTAGATTCTGTTGCATATTTTACTGACCAGCCAACCTTTTCCCCCTCTCTTCTTTGCCCCAGAATATTTCGCATACTTACAGCAACCTAGTAAATATTCAACAGGCATGCACTTCATTTACTGCTATTGGTTCTGATAGTTGTCTGCATTTTCCTACCCTCCAGAGTAAGCCAGGACACTTTCTAAGCAGCAATATTTCACAGATGAGAAGAGCAAATGACTTCAGAAGTACAGGATGATGAATTGTTAGAAACGTAGGTTATGATGAGACAAGACAGATGTGAATTTACATCCCAGCTCCACAAATCCAAATGCCCTGGGAACTCTGGGATCTCTCTAAGGCTTGTTTTCCTTATCTGTTAGCTGAGGACAGTGACATTGCTTGTTTGCAAAGGTCGTAGTGAAGACTAGAAGGGATAATACATGAGATGCTTCTGTTGTACTTCCTGTCACCTTGTAAGTGCACTCTATACATGTGCGTTCTCCTTCATCTTCTGAGTGTGATTCTTACCCAGTTGCCCCATCATTTTAGTAAGAGAGAGGCATATAAACCTAAGGAAAGAGCCACATCTTCCTGAGTGGAAGACTTATTCTGGCAAAAGAGGAATCTCTCAGGTTTGTGTTGCTACCTGGGTGGCTATCTATCTAAACCAGCCTGTCTGCTTTAAGCTATTCCCATTTGCTGTCTTTATGAGCCCAGAGGCATGCACAGCTATGAGCACATTTCAGAAATTTGAAAAAATAAACAATGAAATGTCTCATGCTCGCCGCACATGTTATTTTCCCTCCCGTGATTTAGGTTGGCAGGTTCTCATCCATAAAAAAGAAGTTTATATGACTAAAGCAACAAAGAAAGGATACATTTGCCAGCTTAAGACTCTAGCCCCACCCCACCTCTCAACTTTCCAATTCAAGGTTAAGATGTGAACAAATGTTCCAACCAATACGTTCATGAAAGATTTAATAATTACTTTGCTTATGAAAGTTTAAACAGCTGTTTAAGTTAGTAAAAGGGCTCCCACCCAGGCAGAATAACCTGCTATACTCACTAAGATGGTTTTACAAATCATCAGACTCCATTTTCAGATGGAAGGCAAAGACATTTGCTGTCCAGCCCTGAACTATTCAATTATGTATGGAATGAATTTGTCCACCAGGTCAATCAGGCTTTGTTTACTCCTTCAACAAGGGTCTTGACAACCCCAACATTAAAGCCGTTCCCAAAGGGGACCGCTAAGCTTTTCAATTATTTATTTTTAGAAAACATGTATACATGAAAATAGGCCAGGCCTTGTTCTCTAGGTTATTTTACTGTGCGACTGTATGAAAACAAGCTTCATTGTCAAATGGATTTAGAAATTATAGAAAATCACTTATTCTTTTGGGTCTTCATACCCATTGTTTCCTTTGCTTGAATATGCTCCCACTACTCCATTTCATGACCATTAGCATAGCTGACTCTTACTCATTCTATAGGCATAAACTGAATCTCTGCTTGGCCAGGATGTTGATCTTGAAACGAGTACCTATGGATCCAGTGCAGGTGTTTGTTTAATGGTTTGTCTACCATGTAACCCCATGTTCTGTATGTTTGACCTACCCAGTAGATAGCTGAAGTTTGGCAAATTCTTGTGGAATTAATAATTCCATTCACCTAGTCATCCAATCTCTCCTTTTTTTCCTTCCCATATACAAACTTTAACTCATCCTGCCAATTTTATGTCTTTCTAACATTTTCCTCCTTTCTAGTACTTCAACTACTTCAGCTCAGGACCTACCAGCTCCAGGATGCGATTTTCATTCTTGTCTGAGTCAAATATATACAATGGCCCAAATAAAGGAAGGCACAACTTCATTGCTATAACCCTTCAGTGACCCTCTGCTGTGTACAGGGCAAAACTTCAGCCTTTCACATGACTGCCAGGTGTGCTGTGGTCTGCTTCCCTGAAGGTGACCCTTCTACTCGGAAACTCCTTGTTTTTGCATGAATACTAATGTTTAGATTCAGGAAAGGCAAACAACCTACCAACAAAACATAAGAGGGAGGACTCAATTCTACAGACTAAACACAGAGCTACACTTCTCAAAGAATACTATTGCTTGTCCCATGCCAGACATTTGATAACTGTGTGTTGAATCTATGAATATGTTGAAGAACAGAGCCTAAAAATACAAAGACAATCTACCTGTGGCTCTCACACCTCTGTCCCTACTGTTTCTCAAGGTAAGCTCTATGTTAAGGTGTTTTATAAAGGGCGCTGTGGTACACTCCTATGAGCTCAGCTATTGGGAAAGATGGAGATTGAGAGGTTCATGGTTTGAAGCAAAAAGTTAGCTAAACCGTCGCAACTAACAACCTGGGCATGGTGATAGACTGTTGTGATCTTAGTTCCTGGGAGGCACAGATAAGGAAAGTGCAGCCTGAGTTCTGCCAAAAAAAAATGCAAGACCCTCTCTGAAAAATAAGTAAAGCAAAAGCCTGGAGATGGGGCTCAAGTGGTAGAGTCTCTGCCTAGCAAGTGGAAGGCCTTGAGTTCAAACCCTAAGCACTACTTCCCAGCCCCCAATAATTAAAGCCTTAAGAAATGCCATCAAGAAATATTTAACTTTATGACTAATAGAGTTCTAACTGTATTTGAACATAAAATTCAAAAAAAAAATGTCCCATCCTTGGCTAGTGGCAGTGGCAGTGGCCCTAGTAGTTCTTCCTGGCCCTGTTAATATGGGGGTCAGGCCCAAGGAGGATGGCGCTCTAGAACCCGGCCTTGCTTCTGAGGGGCCAAGGAGGGAGGGGATTAGGGTGGGGACTGGCCATGTCAGAGGTCACCTGGAGTCTGCTGCAGCGCTGGGGCACCAGTTTAAGGAGAGGTGCCTGCTTCAACTCCTGGGCCCAGCTGGTGGAGGCCATAGACCAATATCAGATACTAGCAAGGCATCTACAAAAAGAGGCCCAAGCTCAACACAATCATTCAGAATTCACAGAAGAACAAAAGAGAACCACAGGCAAAATCGCAACATGCTTGGAATTGGGAAGTGCAGCTTTCCAGTCCACACAGTCCCAAGAAGAATTTAAACTGGAGGACCTGAAGAAGCTAGAACCAACACTAAGGAATATTCTCACATGCAATAAAGAATTTCCATTTGATGTTCAGCCTGTACCATTAGGAAGAATTTTAGCACCTGGTGAAGAAGAGAACTTGGAATTTGAAGATGAAGGAGAAGGTGGTGCTGGAGCAGGGTCTCTTGACTTTTTCCTGGCTCGAGTTCCCAGTACGCTACTATCCAGATTGCCATCGGAACCTGGAATGACGTTCCTCACTATCAGAAGTGAGAAAACTGGTCTGATTGCATCGATCCCTATATTGCAATTAGTGTAAAAGATTTGAATGGCATAGATTCAACTCTGGTGCAAGATATCCCTGTGGCTTCAAGAAATGAAGACACATATGTCCATTTTAATGTGAATATTGACTTTCAGAAGCATGTCGAAAAGTTAACCAATAAGAAGAGGTTTACCAGCACCAAGTGTTTTGCTTTCATGGAGATGGATGAAATAAAACCTGGACCAATTATAACAGAACTATACAAGAAACCCACTGACTTTAAACAAAAGAAATTACAAGTATTGACCAAGAAACCACTTTATCTTCATCTACATCAAACATTGCACAAGGTAATGGTCCTGACATGAGTGAATTTTACCACTCAGTAGAAACCATCATAGCTCTGTGTAGCATGTTCCCCCTCGACAGCCAGGAAGTGAGCCGTGCCCAAGGGAGCCCATTGCAAAGCTGTACCACAGAACTCAGCATATTACAGACATATAAGACTCTTTTGGATACAGATTTACTGTAAAAAAAATGTCCCAAATGCTGTGAAATAATACTCCATTTCAATACCACTAGATCTTACTGGATTATGATGCATGTAATCCATTATCCACTGATTACACCATTTATTCTCAAGTGATTTTAAAAAATGGAACTTTAGGGCTGTCAATGGCCTCTGGTTTCTCCAGACAAAGTTCTTAATTCAGTAGATGAAAGATTAAGTAGCCCAAAGTCACTCAGCCTGCTTATATAGCTGAAGCTAAACCACAGAGTCCCATAATACCTACTTGTCTTTGTTCTAATATTCTACATCAATAACTATCCTTCTGAGGTGATATTTTGCCCCTGGGAAACATTTGACAATGTCTGGAGACAGTTTTGATGGCCAAGACCTCCGAAGATAGGAGGTAGGGTTGAGCTGGGTTCCATACTGGAACCAGGGTCAGACGCACTGCTAAGCATCCAACAGTGCCCTTGATAGAGCCCCTCTAACCACAACTAAAAGTCAACACTGTAGTGTTGAGAAATCATGTGCCAGTGTTAAAAGATAAAGCAAAACAATGAGAGAAGGAGGGTAAATGAATGAAGGGACCAAGGTAAAATCATAAAATTCAATGCATATTCCACAAACTTAAAACTGAGGGAAGGCATAGGGCTAGGATCCATGGGGGATAATGAAGAAAGGGGGAATGCAGATCAAGATTCCTTACAGTCATAATTATTTTGTTGAACGGCAATTCTTAATGTAACTACTTCAAGATAATGTCTTTCTCTTTAAAGTATTCGGTTAACAAATCAAAATCACCAACTATATGCAGTGGCTCACACCTGAAATCCAGCTACTTGGATGGCTGAGATCAAGAGAATCAAGATTTAAAGCTAGCCTGGTCATACATGAGAGCTCTGGGTACAGGGGTGTGTGACTGTCCTCTGAGCTGCATGAGAGGCTAAGAATGGGATGATTATGGTTCTAGACCAACCTAGGCAAAAAAGTTCACCTCAGTAGAGTATTAAAAAATGTTCAACATCACTGATCATCAGGAAAATGGCTAAAAAATACCTAGAGCTATCATTTTGACATTTCCCATCAGCCTTTGCAATGCTGTATTATATTTGAAATAATGCCAGCATTTGAAACCAAATCAGTTCTTTGAATCCAGGAAAATAACTGCTATAAGGAAAAGTCACATACTAAAAATATAAAAGTCACATATTAAAAATATTCTCTCATCCAGGCTCATTCAAAGTGAGTTTGAATACTAACTGCTCCTCACCGCCAAAAAAAAACTAAAACACTTTTCTTTTTTCATAATATCTCCACAGAAGAATTCTTGAATATATTAACATTTTAAAAATATTGCATTTCCTAAGCAAATCTCAGAATAAGACCCATGCAATCACTGAGGATTAAAGGAAAGGACGCGAGCCCCAAGAGTCAACATTAGTGAATCTTTACTGGTGAAAGATGTTCTCTGACAGGTACAGCCCTACTCAAGCTTAAGATCAGTTTATCTTCTGGTCAGATCAGTTGATACAACTCTCCTTGTGTTATCTGTTCACTTGTTTATTTGTTAAAGCAGAAAATTATAGAGCCTCATGAATTAAGCCTGGAAAGGACTGGGGGCTAATAACAAGCAGGTTCTGTCCTGCATGGAGTTGCTAACAGTGGATACCCATGAGGGGTCTCTAGTCCTCCAAGCCAACAGTTCTCTCAAGAGCACTTTTGATCAGCTTTCCCATCAAGTTAATGTATTATCTATCACATGTAAGATGTGATCATTGATCGTGTTAACTTGGACTAAAGGAAACACCTTAACTTTCTGTTACTATTATTGTGACTTCTTATGGGTCTGCTATTTCAAAATTATTAGGGTTCAGATGGAAGAGATTACTCTGGCTCATTAATTTGCCTAATACCTAATATCTAGTTTAATACCTGAATGGGATGTATACATTACTTGCCTCCCTGATCTGTTCAATCTTTGAGGCTCTAAGCTGGCTATAGGGAAGATTCTTGTAAAACACATAGTTTATGCATGGTGATCTGACTCCTGTGGCCTGTTAGGATCTTGCTTTTGGATTATCTCTATGGCCATAAGCTTGCGGTTGATTACGCCTAGATCTCAGAAGCAGATGACTGGAAAGAAAAGACCCCTGAACTAAAAAAAAACAACTCTTCTTCTACCCCAAGAGAAGTGCTGCTTCAAGACCTATGCAGAACACTTGTCCCATCATCACCAAACATACCACTCCCCACGGGTTCCTTCATGCTACCAATTACTGTCAAAAACACAAACTTGAAAGTTCCGAATAACTTAAGATCTATTTTTAGAATTCCAATTGAATACCAATAATGAAGACTGATAGAGAACACTTACCAAAAATAAAACCTGTGTTTCTGCCCAGTTGAAGATCTATGAAATAAACATAGAGTCTTGGAGCTCCTGCGAGGTGTCAAGCACTGCTAGACCAGTTGTGTGCTTGGTCTCCTGCAGATGGCATACCTAGTTCTTCTGTTAGTGACTCACACGTTCACACATGTGAGTTATATGGCCCTTTCTTTGTGTAAGTATTCAACAGATTACTGCATAGATTGCATCTATCCCGAAGACCATCTTAACACACACACAGACATACAGAGACACACAGTCTAGAAACTGACTTTTTAAGTTGTGGATTATGTTGCCATCATCCTGTGAGCAGGTCCCTTTCTAGCTGTGCAAGCCTGGACATACGAGTTTTTCTCTAGATTAGTTTCTTTGTCCATAAATACAAAGAAAATAAATTGTACGCCACTAAGCTTTGAAAGAATTAAATAACATAATTCAAACTAATGAGCACAAGTGTTAGCTATTAGTATGATCTCAGCTGAGCTGGTTTCAAATGTAAGAAATGCATAGCACTCTCGATTGTTCAGAGTTTGAATGTCCATAGCATGGATCCCGCCCTTCACTTAGTCCTGCCATTTTCATTGCCAGTACCTACTGGGGCTTGAACTCAGGGCCTTTCCCTTTCCCCTTTACTGGGAGATGGCACTCTACTATTTGAGTCACACTTCTACTTGCAGCTTTTTTCTGGTTATGTGATAAGATTCTTGTGGATTAGACTGCCTGAATTGGCTTTGAACCACAATTCTTAGACCTCAAGGCTAGGATTACAAAGTTGAGCCGCAGGCACCCAGTAGATAAAACTTTAGTGAACCTATGAGAACATCTCCAAAGGACTCATGCTCTTTGTTTCCCAAGCTTGACCAGAATGTCCTGTTCCTAAATAACTCGCCCCTTATTTCACTCACCTGCTCTGGGTACTTATTCCCAGTGATCTCCGCAACAGTGTTGAAGGAAACAGTATCTGGGTAGGTCTTTGCTCCCATCTTCAGCTGAATGACAATGGTTTTTCCATGGGAAGCCAATCGTCCTAGCATTTCTGCATCTTCCAAGGTGATACAGGCGGTGGGAATCTTGGGCACATCTTCCTGGTACTCTTGATTACCTGTGTGAGGACTTAGGAAGAGAAGCCACCGGTTACCTTGAATGTGAAAATAGACCCAAAGCCCCTGTGTAGTGACCTTTGCATCTGAGGAGTTGGAACAGTGGGCAGTATTCATCTGCTTTTATAATTGAAAAATAATTTTTAGGTTCAAATGATTTGATTTTTTGGATAGCTTGGATAACTGTTTAGAGTTGAAGATGGTTATATACTCTGAAGAACATTAATAGTGCCTTAAAGACCAACAGGTGAATTCATATGTCCAGGGAGACAGGGACCTCTGAAGTCCAACAGGGTCAAGCTAGAAGGTCTGCATTGCACTCTGGTAGACTTTCTTCCAGAATATCCTGGAAGAAAAGTGACCTAGACATTGTTAGTTCTGTGGTCACTCACTGGTACTGGGTTTTCTTTTTTCTATCTCAAAGGTCCAAATACACAACTTGTATCAATGGTAGCATGCGGTGCAGGGTAAGCACTGGAACAAAGTCTGGGGAGCTATTTGAATTCTAATGAAGAAAGTGCGGAATAAGACCATGTTCTGGTTTAACAAGACAAATGGAATCTATTATTATTAGAGCCCTAAATGAGAAATAATACCCATGCTGGTCAAACTTGTGATTCATTTCCATCTGCTTTTTCTTAACCTTAAGAGAAAGATATATACTTGAAGCTTCTATCAAGCTATTGTTGATTCACTCTCAGGATCTGCTAATGGAGTTTGCTGAAATCATTTTTCTGGGCTAGAGATGTGGCTAGATGGTAGAGTGCACGCCTAGTGCCAGGTCCCCAGTTCAAACCTTAGTATTGCCAAAGAAAGAATAATTTTTGAACTACTCATTACTCAACATTCAACTTGTTCTTTCATTCAACATTCAAGATGTCTCTTTTGCCTTGGGATGGGTCTCCCTGTGCTCCATTAGCATGCCCTCCCTAAAGCCACAACCAAACAGCATTAGCCTCTCACCTATTAGTCCATTTTCATGCTGTTATGGTTTGAATTACAACTATCTCTGACGGCCCTCCATCTACAGCTGGTCCTGCTCTTTTGGGTACTGGTAGGGCTTAGCTGGAGGAAGAAGGTCACTGTGTCTAGACCTGCTGTGGTTCCTTCCTGGCTATCTCTCCCAGACTACCAGGTATATATGAATGACTGTTTCCTTGTTACCATGTCTGTCTCCGAAACCATGATCTAAGGCAGAAGCTTCCTCCTTTGAGTTTTCTTTGTCAGGTATTTTGTCACAGCAAAAAAAAAAATAACACACCCATTTTCTGCCAAAAAATGTAAATCTTTCCCTATAGAATTAATTTTTTTGCTATTTCCATAACCATTCAGCCATGAGATATTTCAGTCTTACAGATGATGACTTGGTATGCCTCTGCCATAGCAGTGACTCCATCCCCCCATGCAGGGACACAATGTTCCAGTAATTTATCGGTCACTACATTCTTGGTGTGATGGTATTGTTCGGACTGTATTCAAGGAAACATTTATTTAGAGAAACTATATAGAAGAATGGTTTAGAACAGAGGCTCCTTGGATTCAAATTCATGCTATGCTATTTGTGGCTAATTGCTGTGCACAAGTTACCAATGTCTTTGTTTCAAGAGTTTCTTTTAAGCTGGGAGCCAGTAGTTTAAGTCTGTAATTCCCACTATTCGGAGGGCAAGATCTGTGGAATAGTTTAAAGTCAGCCTGGGAAGGAAAGTCTGTGAGATTCTGATCTCCAATTAATCACCAAGAAGCTGGAAGTGGATCTGTGACTCAAGTGGTACAGCACTAGTCTTGAGCAAAAAGCAAAGGAACAGTGCCAAGGTCCTGAGATCAAGTCCTAGTATAGGCACACACAAATAGATTTCTTTTTATTGTAATTATTAGAGGGGTTATAGTTAAATTCGCCACAATGATACTCCTTCTCATGTTTTTGTCCCCATTTCCCTCCCCCTACCCCTCCCCTCACCTCATTTTCCCCCCTTCCCTTTCCTATTTCAAATAAACAAATAAACACACATATAATATACAAGGTAAGGTACTTTAACAATATGAGAATAACCAAAGGAGTAAAAAAGAGATGAGAAATAACATAGTACATTAAGAACAACATTCACTCATTATATGGGTCTTGTTTCCATATCCTGGAGGTCCTTTCATTTAACCTTTTATATAAAATAATACTTATATTATAGGGTGATTTTTTCAGATTTGATTAAAGTATATGAGTAATAAATTTATTAAATGTTAAATATCTATTTTCTTAACTTCTCTATTACATATTCAAACACCAAATCATTAATACCATTGTAGTTTACCCACCAGGCACCATTTATTAAATGCTGCCAATAAATATTAAATATTAATTATTTATCAAAACAAAGACAAAATGTCTTATAAACTTAGAATCTTTTTTTATTCTAATCAATAGAAGGGTTACATTATATTCACCAGATAGAAGGTGCATTACTTCACAAACATTGATACCTTTTCTCATGTTTTAGTACCCATTTCCCTCCCCCAACCCCTGCCCATCATCTTGTTCCCTCCCCGACTCCAAATCTTTTCTTTTTTTTTTAGAGGTGAATAATTTTTTATTGTAACTAATAGAAGGGTTACTGTTATATTTGCCAGATAGAAGGAGCATTACTTCACAAACATTGATACCCATTCTCATGTTTTTTTCATATATTTTTTATTGTAATTAATAGAAGGGTTACATTATATTTGCCAGATAGAAGGTACACTAATTCACATACATTGATACCCCTTCTCATGTTTTTTTCATATATTTTTTATTATAATTAGTAGAAGGGTTACATTATATTTGCCAGATAGAAGGTACACTAATTCACATACATTGATACCCCTTCTCATGTCTTGGTCCCCATTCCCCTCCTCCTCACTCCCACCCCTCATATTGTTTTCCCCCCTTCCCTATCCAATTTCAAATAACCAAATACAAATATATTCAATATAACAGATAATAAAGTGAGATATTGTAACAATATGAGATAACCAAAGGAAAACAAAAGATATGAGAGATAACATAGTACATTAAGAACAAAAATTATATGGCTTTTGTTTCTATATCCTAGAGGTCCTTTCATTTAGCATCATACTATATGGCCTTACATATCTAGGTTTTGCTCTATTGCAAATCTTTGCTATGAGAGCCCAAGGTATCTACTGATTATGACAAATGAGGGAAACCATGGAGCATATATTCCTTTGAGTCTGGCTTACTTCACTTAATATGATTTTTTCTAAGTCTTTCCATTTCCTAACAAATGGGGCAATGTCATTCTTTCTGACAGCAGCATAGAATTCCATTGTGTATAAATACCACATCTTGTTGATCCACTCATCAACTGAGGGGCATCTGGGTTGGTTCCATATCTTTGCTATGGTAAATAGTGCTGCAATGAACATTGTTGTGCTGGTGGATTTAGTATGTCCTTGTATCTGGATGATTGGGTAAATGCCAAGGAGTGGAATTGCTGGGTCCTGGGGAGCTCTATGTTTAGTCTTTTGAGGAACTGCCATACTGCTTTCCATAGTGGTTGAACGAGTTTGCACTCCCACCAACAGTGTAGTAGTGATACTCCAAATCTTTTCTATGGGATAAGTGTGATCCACTCTCACTTCAGATTCAGGCTGCTGAAGTTACATAATCTGAATTGAATTTTGATTCCAGAATTCTCTACCTGCCTGACATCCACACAGCTTATAGTGGTCTCCTCATCTGTAAAGCAGTGATCACATTAACATTTGTCTCATAATGCTGCTAAGACATTAAGACAGTATTTGGCACATAGTCACTTACTTAGCAAATATTAGTAAGTTGTTATTTCTTCAGTGCTAATGTTTCCCATTGAGCTGAAGAATTGATTAATGAATCTGAAAATTTCTTTGCGACATGAAGGAAGACAATCTAAATATTTGTTATCCGTATTACATTATGTAATGTCTGGGAATCAACAATCAATCCTTGTTCTCAGATGCTGCTACTCAAGAAGAGGTCAGGATACTACTTCTTAATAGGCTCTTAGGAGTATTCTTTATAGACAAGTTTGTACTAACAAGTTTAAACATACATCAAGTAAAGCCAGTGCTCAGGAATGCACCCTGACTCTTTGGGGAGAAATAACACTAACAGGCATCCTCTAGCCTGGTTCTTAATTCAAAATATAAAAGTCTTTGAATTTGTTTCTGCAGCTAAGCATGTCTTCTGGTAAGGGAGCACTAACATAACTAACAGAAGGCAGAAAGAAGACTCAGTATTGGTACCTAGAATCCTATATTCCTTTTACTGTGCTGATAGATCCTGTCCTAGAGGGACCAAAACTCACTGCTTTCCTGCCTCCCCTTATAAGCTCTATCTAAATGTAATAGTAGCAAAGGGTAATTGACAAAGGAATCCATAAAAAGATCAAAGAGCCTGAAAGCATTAATACCAATTCTTTATGAACTCTTCTATAAGACAGCAGGAAAGGAACATTTCCTAACATCTTTCTCAAGGCCCTTAAAACTTACATCAAAACTATAAGACATTTGAGAGGTGATGTAGGAGCTGGGAGAAGGGGAAGAGAATGATGAAAAGGGTAACATTAATCAAGACACATTGTACTCATAAATTGTCAGAGACTGACAGACTGAATTGAAAATTCTCTGCTCAACTACTGAAAGACAATAAACTTTATTATTTTGTCGGTTGCGGTGTTTGAACTCTGGGCCTGGGTGCTGTCCCTGAGCTCTTCAGCTCAAGGCTAGCGCTCTACCACTGAGACACAGTGCCAATTCTGGTTTTCTAGTAGTTAACTGGAGATAAGAGTCTCATGGTCTTTTGTGCCTGGGCTGGCTTTGAACCATGATTCTCAGATCTCAGCCTCTTAAAGTAGCTAGTGTTACAGGTGTGAACCACCAGCACCCAGCTTAACTTTATTTTTAATTAAGACAAGGTATCAAAAGAAAATGTAAGTAAAAATCAATGTCTTGTAAATATAGATTAAAAAACCTTAACAAAATACAGCAAATGGAGCCAGTTTAAAAAAAACAGATTAAAAAGATTATATGCTATGATCAAATTATACTATTTCAGAAATACAAGGTTGATTTATCATACAAAAATCAAGCATGCAGAAAAGCAGTGAAAAAATCTAACATCTTTTCATAATGAAAACATTAATGAAAGTAAAGGGAGGCAACTTCCTTGAACATTACACTAAATGGTAAAAGACAAGAAGCTTTTCCTCAGATTATAAAAAAGGAAAGGATTTCTGCCCTCTTTCCTTTTACACTAAATTGTACTAGAGATTCTAGCCAAGGAAAGCAAAAGATAGTTACTCCACTTTAAAAGAAAGATACAAAACTATCTCAATTTACAGATTATGTGATCTTGTATGTAGGAAATCTTAATCTATAAAAATTTTAATTAGTAAGTTCAACAAGATATAAGATTGGTATACAAAAGTAAGTTGTACAAGCCAGGCACTAGTGGCTCACGCCTGTAATTCTAGCTACTCAGGAGGCTGAGATCTGGAGATGGCATTTCAAAGCCCTCCTGAGAATGAAAATCCATGAGATTCTTATCTCCAATTATTTAACCACCAGAAAACCAGAACTGGGCATGTGACTCAAAATGGTAGAGTGCTAGCTGCTTTTAAGCTGTAGAACTCAGGGAGAATGTTCAGGCCCTGGGTTCAAGCTCCATTACTAACAAAAAAATGTTGTACAGTGATATGAAAACATTACTCAGATTTGTGTTACTACATCAAAGTGCTTGAAGCAGCTAACTTTACATATAATACATACATAATGTTATATATTATATATAACTTAATATATAAGTATAAAATACATGTATAAAAATAAAAAATAATATATAAAGTTATATATATATATATATAACTTATTTGGTCATAGTTTTTGAGGTTCAGGGGTATGATGCATTTTGGTGAACAGCCAAATTATTTCACCTTAAACCAGGAGCAGGGAGAATAGGAGTGGCAAGACTAGTTGTCTCTATAATAACCCTCTCAGAAGAACTACCACAGAGACACATACAAAATACAGCGTGCCCCAGTCATCCAAGTATTTCTCAATATTCCTCCCCTTAATGATTCCATCACCCACCTCAAGCAGCCCCAAGGACCAAGTCCCCCACACATAAACCTCTGCAGGACACAAGAAGCAATGTATCATCCAATAGCAACTCACTAGCAAAGAGAAAACCAACAACTGAGCAAATAATGCCATGAACATTAGGAACAGAAACAAGAAAGTAAATTTAAATGTAACAAAAGGAGAGTAAGCTTGCATACTTGGAACTAAAAATTGTTTTAGTAAATAATCATCTAACTAAGCAGAAAGATGCCTCATGTTTAAAGCTTGAAATCTTTGTTATTGTTCAACTGGCAATAATTCCAACACAAATCTGAAGATTTGATACCCGTATCCACCAAAATTTTAGCTTTTTGTTGGAGACATTGACAAGAAAATTTTAATATTCATGCAGAAAATCAGAAGACAGAAAATAACCAGGAAAAGCTTGAAAAAACTTGGAGAATTCATAGTTCCATAAAACTACTGACCTATGACAACCAGACAGAATACTGGTGGTATAAGCAGTTAGATAAATCAATGAGAAAACTTTCAAACTTTACACTTTGACTGCAGCCTTCTAAATAGCCCCTTGTATGGATGGCCAAATTAACTCCAGGGAAAAGAAAAATATTTTCAATAAATGGTACTTGGTCAACCCACCATCAAAAATAAATAATAAAGTTATACCTCTATATTACACCATGTGCAAAAATGGATTCACAGTAAATTATGGGCTTAAATTTAATAGGTAAAACTACCAAATAGCATGACCTTGTGTGAGGAAATTGTTACTTAAATAATATCAAAATCACGAACCACAAAAAAAAAATTGAGCGATCAAAATTTAAAAATTTTTAAGAGACAATAAATGAGGTTAAATATATCCTTTAAAATGATACATATAATAAATTGGTTCATCTCTCAAAAAAAGCCAATAAACAGGGGCTTGGGGGTTTGGCCTAGTGGTAAGAGTGCTTGCCTAGCAAGCATGAAGACCTAGGTTCAATTCCTCAGTACCACATACATAGAAAAAAAGCTGGAAGTGGTACTGTAGATCAAGTGGTAGAGTTCTAGCCTTGAGAAAGCCCAAGGTCAGTGCTCAGGCCCTGAGTTCAGTCCCCATGACTGGCAAAAAAAAAAAAAAAGAGAGACAGTAAACAGAATGGGAGAAAAATCTTTAGAAATCAAAAATCTGCAAAGACAGATGAACAAAGTCAACAAAGTGGTAGGACACAATATCAAGACACATAAATCAACTTTTACACTATCTAAAACATAAAGAGCGCCTAGCGACTCACGAATAGCAACAAGATACACGTGTGGATTATGAACCTATGCTGCTCATCCTTAGCCATAGGGAAATACAAATCATAACCACAAGAGGCTAGTTCACACTCACTAGGGTGGATGAGAGGAAGCAGACAGCTGGAAATAAGCCACTCAGAGGATAGAGAGAGGTTAGAACTTTTGGATATTGTTGGCAGGATCATAAAAAGGTCTCACTACTTTAGCTGATCATTCTCACAATGTGCTGATGTGCGCCCATAACTCAAAAGAAAAGGACAGACCTCTTTACACACAAAAATACGTGAATACAAATAGTCTTAATGGTTAGAAGGTAGAAATAACATCAGTACACATCAGCTTGATAAGTAGGTAAACAAAATGTAATGCAGATACTATGAAACACTCAGAAGAAAAACATTCGGCAACAGTATGGATTATATTTGTAAGTGAAAGAAGCCAGATACAACTGACTAGATATTGTAAATTTCCATTTATATGAAATGTCCAGGGCAGACAAATCTAGAGAGATGGAAAATAAAGGACTGGTATGGATGAGATGAATGGTTAGTGAATACTAATGGGTGTGATTATTTTGGGGGGGATCACAGCAATGTTCTAAAATTAGACACTAATGGTGGTTGCATAACTGTAATGACCACAAAATCGTGCAAGTTAGAAGCAAATTTTACGATGGGTCAATTATATCCAAAATAAATTTCTATTTTAAAAATCAAAATAAGAGGGTTAACGTTCCAGATTTTAAAGGAGATGATCTTGGCTTCTTCCTCATTTAAAACTCAGGGTTCTATAACCTAATAGCTTCTGTGATCACAAGAAATATCCAAAATACAAAATGCACCTTAGCTGGAGGGGAAGGGGAGTTAGGAAACTTCAACATTGTAAGCCAGTTTCTAAAATTTTCTCTCTTCTGTATCTTATGAAAAGGGACATCATTTTAAGCCAGCTGAGTACTCACATGAAATACATGTAATATTTCAACAGATAAATTCAAAACGTCTCACTTGATTACAACATGTCAACTAATTCCTCTAAATGCCATTTACTTCTAGCGTTTCTTACAGAGACATTTTAAAAGAACATTATGTTTCTGAGTGTTTCAAAATCTACAAGACTCAATCTAGTACATGAAAGTGGGTATCTGAAAGGGAAAAAGAATGAATAAAAATTAAAAGTTAGAGGAAAAAACCATAATTTTTTAAAGTTTAAAGAAAAAGAATATATATTAGTTCAATAATTAAAAATGCCTTAAATTATGTGAATTTAGAGGAGTAATACTAAGATTAAAAACATTTGTGATTGTTGTTCTTAATGTACTATGTTATTTCTCATCTCTTTTGTTGTCCCTTGGTTATTTCATATTGATACAGTATCTACCTTGTTATCTGATCTATTGTATATATGTTTATTTGTCTATTTGAAAAAGGATAGGGAAGGGGAAAACAAGATGAGGGGAGGAGGTGAGGGGAGAGAAATGGGGACAAAAACATGAGAAGGGGTAGCAATGCTTATTAAGTAATGTACCTTCTATCTGGCGAATATATGTAACCCTTCTATTAATTACAATAAAAATATATTAAAAATATTAAGATTGAAAAACAGGGGGCGGAGTAATCAAAATATCTGAATTAAGGAGAAATAAAGGAGAAAGACTACTAATTGTTGTCTCCATGTTTCTAGGAGTGAACAGAACCACAATGAAGCAAAACAGGGGGAAAAGAATGGAGGAAAATGGGCAAAAAAGAAAAAAATGAAAACTAAAAAAAGCAGCAAAATTTTAAAAGCTATAACTATGTTTGGGAAACATATCTCCACTGCATCCAAGATCCAGTCCAGTTTCCTTCCTTGGGCTCAGGTGGTTTTTCCAATCAGCTTGTTTGAGTGGGCAGGAAAAGCTCTGCCCCCCATACTTGGGGTCCCTGTGACTGACCTCCCAGGCCAGTTCACTGGCAGGGGGGTCTGTCCTGTGTGTGCTGCAGGAGAAAGCCAGCCTGAATAGGTGGAGTTATATCACCACCAAGATAAATAGAAGGCCCACACAGTGGGAAAAGATCTTCACTTGCCATATAACAGACAAGAGTCTTATATCTAAGATATAATACCCACAGCTCATGAAATTAATTTCGTTAAAAAAAAACAATCACCCCATGAAAAGGTGAGCTAAAGACTTAAAGAGAGATTTCTCTGAAGAGGAAATAAAAATGGCCAATAGACACATGAAGAAATGCTCAACATCTCTGGCCATAAAAGAAATGCAAATCAAAGCAACACTGAGATTCTACCTGACCCCAGTTAGGATGCTATTATTAAGAAATCTAATAACAACAGATGATGTTGGAAATGTGGCCAGAAGGGATTGCTACTACACTCAACCACTCTGGAAAGCAGTTCCTCAAAAGACTAAACATAGAGCTCCCCTATGACCCAGCAATTCCACTACTTGGCATTTACCCAATCGTCCAGAAACAAGGACATACTAAAGCCACTAGCACAACGATGCTCATTGCAACATTATTCACCATAGCTAAGATATGGAATCAACCCACATGCTCCCAGTAGATGACTGGATCAAGAAGATGTGATAATTATGCACAATGAAATTCTATGCTGCCATTAGAAAGAATGACATCGCCCCATTTGTAAGGAAATGGAAAGAATCGGAAAAAATCGTATTAAGTGAAGTAAGCCAGACCCAAAGGAACATAAGCTCCATGGTTCCCCAGTTTCCCTCATTTGTCATAATTAGTACACATCTAGGATTCTCCGAGCAGATGATCACAAAAGCTCAGAAGCTATGTACATACGGATGTATAGAATGAGGCTAAGTGAAATGAACCCCAGGATATGGAAACAAGAGATTTATCTTTGTGATTGTTGTTCTTAAGGTATTGTGTGAAGTTATTTCTTTTCTCTTTTTTCCCCCTTATGGTTTATCTCAGATTGTTACTGAATCTGACTTTGATACCTAGTATATTGTATACATGTTTATTTGAAACAGGGAAAGGAAGAGAAAAAACATGAGTGGGAGGGGTGGGGGGCAGTGAGAGAAAAACATGGGAAGGGGTAACGATGTTCAAGAGGTAGTGTACCCACTACCTTATGAATGTAACTGTAACTCCTCTATACATTACCCCAACAATAAAATAAAAAGAGAAAAGAAAAAATTAAAAAAAAAGGAGGTATCTGTTTATGTGTTCAATATCTACCAAGAGAACAATGGTGTATTTCTATGAGGAATATGAGCTTTTGTAGTGGCAGAAAAACATAATTAAATAATTAAATACAATAATACCTATTCACAACCATCTTAAAATGTCTCCTAAAGAGAGAGTGTGGAGGTGGAATGGTTGTGGAGACTTTTGTTTCTATTGTTTTTAACTGCTTTATAAAAAACATTAGGAGTACTTGGAATACTTACTCCGTTTAATGGAAAGATTCTGTTTTGCTGTGTCCTTTTTTTTGAAAATTAGTTTGAAAAAACGTTCTTCTCTCTTGGAAAAAATTACAACTGACTTACTTTCTTTAATCTAGCACTTAAAAGTAAATTTATCTCAAGACTTTTAAACTGTCATTAGTGAGAGTAAATTCACTTCAGATTTTTGTCATTAACAACTCAAAATACAAAAGAGGTTTCATGTATCACATAACTTCATAAAAAGAAAACACTAAAATATTCCCAACTCTTAGCTTTAATATGAAGAGAAGAGAAAAGAAGAGGATGGGAGAGGAGGAGAAGGGGAGAGAAGGGGAAGAGAGGGGCGGTAATGGGAGCAAACTATTCAGAAGAGTGAAAGAAGTACTATTTTTCACTGCTAACTTTTGCAATTCAATTGAAAAGGCAGACAGGAAAAAAAGTCAAATTCTTGAATTCTATTCCACAAGAATGACAGGTACCATATGAACAAAACTCAACCAAAAAATTTAATGTGTTATGTTCATAAAACAAACACAGATTCAAAGCCAGAGAGATTTAGCATTTTTCAGAAACAGAGGAATATAGCCAATCCCACACACATGGGGAGCAAGATGGTCAAGATGGTCAAGGAAATAACACTTTTTTTAAATAATACCCATACCATTTTGGCTTTTTTTCCTCTATAACGCAAAGTAAGCTTCAAAGACAGAATAAATAAATATAAAAACTTTAGCTGTGTACTGCTGGCTCACTCCTGTAATCCTAGCTATTCAGGAGTCTGAGATCTGAGGACCATGTTTGAAGCCAGCCCAGACAGGGAAATCTGTGAGAGTCTCATCTCCAAGTAGCCACCACAAAACTGGACGCAGTACTGTGGCTCAAAGTGTAAAGCACTAGCCTTAAGCAAAAAAACTCAGGGACAGCTCTCAGTCTGAGTTCAAGCCCCACAACTGACAAAAAAAATTAAATAGCTAAAATATTGCACTTAAAATTTTATCAGCTAGAAGTAGATAAATACTAAGTAGCATAGATACTAGATTTTCTTTTTATATAATTTGCAATCCAAATGCATCACAAAATACATTATTTTCCCTATTTCCTTTGAATAACAATTTTTGCTTACTTGTTTCATGATGTTCATTTCTGTTTTTTTCCCTCATTTTTCCCCAGATATTTATTATTTTTAAAGAAAGATGCAGTATGTATAGAAGTATTAATCAAATGAACACTTTCCTTAGAATAAAATATTAAATAGATAGTTTATAAGATAATGATAGTCAGGCACTAGGTGCACACACACCCATAGGCCCAACTAATCAAGAGCTTGAGATCTGCAAGATGGAAGTTTGAAGTCAGCCCAGGCAGAAAAGTCTTCAAGACTCCAACTTAAGAATAATCAGCAAAGAGCAAAACTGGAGATGTAGCTTGTGGTAGAGTACCAACAAACAAGCCGACCAAGTGAGTTAGAGACCTTGCATTCGAACCCAATAGCACATTAAAGGAAGAAAGAGAGAAAGAAACAAAGAAAGAGAGGAAGAAAGAGAGAAAGAGAGAGAGAAAGGGAGAGAGAGAGAGGGAGGGTAGAAGCAAGGAGGGAAGGAAAGAAGGAAGGAAGGGAGGAGAAAAAAGAAACAGAAGAGAATGAGAGTGATAAAGCTATGGAAGGTCATAAGAATCTTCTGGTATGTGTGGATTGCCACTGTGGCCCCCCCAAATGCTCAATGTTATCAGCTACAATTGTTCTCAACTTCAGCTCCCATTAAAAAGAAAAACATTGCAACTGATTAATTAGGCTGAAAGGTATTTAAGATCAGTTAACTCTGATCACTGCTTTTCCACTCTGAAATTGTTCAGAATTTTAATTATAGTCTATAAAACTGGCTTCTCTCATTACCTTCAGTTCCAATATCTTCATGCTGCAATGGAACTGAACTTTCTACTCACAGTGTATGTGCAGCAGGTTAGAATTTTCAAAAATATAATATCCACTCTCTATTGAAACTCTGGAGACAGTTTGTATTATTTCTTTCCTGAAATGAAAATACATCTAAAACAAAGTATCAGTTAAGTACCTAATGTGAAAGAAAACCATAGAGCTGCTTTTAAGATGCAGATAATAAAATTAATTAGTCTCAAGAAATCTTTTAAAAGACTCATGGTCAAACCAATTCATAAAATGCTAATTTTATTTTTTGTTCATTTTCTGCAGGATAAGGTCTTAGCTTCTGCTCAGGTGTATTCCTCATTGCCATACACCACAGTTTGGGTTTCCTGTAATTAGTGAGATAGCAGAGGGGCACCCCCTGTACCTCTGTATCTATTTTCCTCTCTTCAGATGGAGTCTTGGGGACTTTTCTGCCCAGGCTGGCTTACCACACCCTCTCCCCACCCCCAGCCATCTCTGTCATAGCCCAAGCTGACAGGCATGTGCCAATACACCCAGTTGTAGGTTGAGAAGAGGGGCAGACAGACAGAATGGGCACCATCGATCAGGGACCCGTGATTTAAGTGAAGTATGGTAAATAAACACTGAAACAGTCAGTTAGGGTTTGTTTTGCTTTGTTTTGCCAGTCCTAGGCTTGAGCTCAGGGCTTGAGCACTGTCCTTGAACTTTCTCAGGGCTAGAGCTTGACCACTTGAGCCTCAGCACCACTTCTAGCTTTTTTCTATGTATGAGGAATCGAACCTGGGTCTTGGTGCATGCTAGGCAAGCATTCTCCCACTAGGCCAAACTCCCCGCCCCTAGAACAGTTCGTTTTGCATCAACTTGATTGGGCTACAGAGTACCCAGACTTTTGCCAATGCTGGGTCTGTCTGGGTGGATGTTTCTGGATGACATTTGAAAGCAGCCCACTGAGTAAATCGGTTTGCTCTCCACAATGTGAGTGGGCCTCATCAACTAAATGAAGACATGGATAGGACAAAAATGAACCAACTTCTTCTGTCCATTAACTTCTTCTTATGTACATTAAGCTGAAACTTTTTCACACTGGGCCTGACAGCAGCTCTCTTCCTGGTCCCCAGGCTTCCAGACTCAGACTGGAATTACACTGTTAACTCTACTGAACCTTGAGCTTACTGGCATGTCTTGAGACAGCCTCCACAATTATATGAACCGGTCCCTCACTGTCACCAGCCTTTCCTCTACCATTAGTTCTGTTTCCCCAGGAACCCTAATCCAGCTATCATTAATCAAATTCTCCTGTTTGCAGCCAGATACATTCTAAGTATGTTCAGTGACCATAGTAGATATTAATACTAGTGCATTATAATGCTTGAAAATTATAAATATTAAAATCATTCCTTTTATAAATATATCACATCAAATATCAAACAAATTCAAATTACTCCAAGAAGCCGTTACATACCCAAATAAAAATAAAATCCAAGATGATGCACATGAGGGAATTGTACAGATATCCCATGTTAGTAATACTGAGGCTTAGTCTGACCCTTGTACGAGATCTCACAATATGTAACAAAACCTAGAAAAATTCTCTCATTGGTTCTGCTGTCTTATTTTGAAGCAGAAACTCTTTGGCAATATCATCCCAAAAGAAAAGTGGAGCGATATCTGTAGTATATCTATGTGTAAAGGGCTAATCTGGAAAAAAAATTAAACAGAAACTTTATACTTCTATGGCCAGAAATGCTCAAAAGCAATATATACAACCATGCCAATTATATGTTAGGTGAAAATATAAGTACTGAGCATATTATACACATGGAAAAGATTGGACATAAAATTGCAATGATGTAAACTGAGTTAACATTGATTTGGCTCTTTGAAAAACTATAGTCATCCTGTCAAACTATAATCAGCATTACCAATAAACAGAATTAATTTCTTTGAGTATGTGCCCCAACTGACAAAAAAAAACCTGGAAGCAGAGCCTAAAGCTTTCACATTATGGATTAGAAAATTTGAAATTTTAATTCACAGGCAATGAGCACCTGTGACAAATGAACAGAAAATGATCTGTTGATATTTTCTTTTCTTCTGCCATCAATTGCATAGTGGAATTCTTGCAGCTGCATCCTTCTGCATTGCTAGCCCATCAATGCACCATCTAGGCAGAATTAGAAATCTAGTAATTTCTTGAGCCAATCGCATTTGAGTTCAGGGACTCTTCTAAAACATCTGGTAATGCTTTCACTGTTTATTTGAGTTTGGGAACATCTTCTCTTCTAATCTTTACAGGAGTTACACAGGACAGCTCTGACCCTCACAGTGATACACAATTGATTTTGAAAAGATTGCTGGCACAGGTAAAATCATGTTTAAGTATTCAGTTATTTCAAAGGAAGAATAGTATATACAAACATCATCTGAATATGATTAGTATACCTGTTTAAATATTTTTTTCAATGAAATAAAAATGGGTGGGTTTTGACTTAAAATTTTCCTTCCTTGGCAGATTTCTTTTATGTTTTTTTCTCCCCCCTCCCTTCCTCCCATCTTTCCTTCTTACTTTCTCTGAGATGGGGATCACACTGTGTTGTTCAAACTGGTCCCTACCTCCTAGGTCTAAGGGATACTTCTCAGCTTCCCATGTAACCAAGTCTATAAAATATATACATATGAATTTTTAAAGTCATAGCTTGGTACCAACATGTTTTCTTATTACTTTCAAATAGTGTGGTTAGGTCTTTTATTCAAACATGTAATGCATTTTGAAATTCTTCCCTGTTAAGAAAGAAAAAAGCCGGAAGTGGTGCTGTGGCTCAAGTGGTAGAGTGCTAGCCTTGGGAACGTCCAAGGACAGTGCTCAGGCCCTGAGTTCAAGCCCAGGACTGGCAAAAAAAAAAAGAAAGTTGCTCTGGGCTGGGTACCAGTGGCTCACATCTGTAATCCTAGCTACTTCAGGAGGCTGAGAACTGAGGATGGTGGTACAAAACCAGCCCAGGCACCAAAGTCTGTGAGACTCTTATCTCCAATTAATCATGAGAAAACCAGAAGTGGCACTGTGGTTCAAGTGGTAGATCTCTAGTCTTAAGCTGAAGGGCTCAGGGACAGTGCCCAGATCCAGAGTTTAAGCAACATGACAGAAAGAGAGAAAGAGAGAAAGAGAGAAAGAGAGAAAGAGAGAAAGAGAGAAAGAAAGAAAGAAAGAAAGAAAGAAAGAAAGAAAGAAAGAAAGAAAGAGAGAGAGGGGGGAGGGAGGGAGGGAAGGAGAAAGGAAGGAGGGAAGGAGGGAAGGAAGGAAGGAAGGAAGGAAGGAAGGAAGGAAGGAAGGAAGGAAAAAGAAAGAGAAAGAAGGAAAGAAGGAAAGAAAAAGAAAGGAAGGAAGGAAGAAAGAAAGATAAAGAAAAGGAAGAGAAAAGAAAGTTAGTTGCTCTGTGTGGACCTCCAAAAAAAAATCGAAAAAATCTAAAAGCTAAAATATCACAACGTACTAAGGGGATGTTAGCCATGCTGAAAGAGTCATGCACATTCTCTCAATGACATAATGGCTCACACTGATGTGCCTGCCATCGTTTTCTCTTACATACATTAATTCATTCACAGTGTTAGCATTCTATTAAATACTGACTACTATTGTTCCTATTCTAGAAAATTGAGACACGGGAGGGCCAAGCTCATAGTGTCACAGCCAGAAGTTGTCAAAGTCAGAAGTAAGCCCTGGCAGTCTGGAGTCATTCTCTGAACTGGTATACAATCTATTCCATGTCACCATTGCCACTCTAGTATCAATGGTGATGACAATTACTGGCAACTGAAATCATTACTAGTTGTTGACTCTGTGTGATGTATACCAAGTTGAGCAATATCATATACTACCTTATTTAATCTTCATTCTAATAGGTTCCAAAACACGGATTTCGGAAGTGAACTAACAAAGCTCATGAACAGATGAAATGCCTTTACTAGAAAATGCTGAATGCTGAGGCCGGGGATTGTTTTTTTAAAATTATTTTTGAGCCAGTACTGGGGCCTGAACTCAGAGCATAGGTACTGGCACTGAGCTTTTTTGCTCAAAGCTGGCACTCTACCACTTGAGCCACAGCTTCACTTCTGGCTCTTTTTTGGTGCTTAATTGGAAATGAGTCTCATAGACTTTCCCACTGAGACTGGTCTTGAATGTCCATTCTCAAATCTCAGTCTCGTAAGTAGCTAGGACTACAAGTGTGAACCACCAGTGCCCAGCTTCAGGGTTTATTTCTTGCAAGTTTCAGGGCACCTAATCTGGTTCTAAGGTACCTCTGAATCTTTTATACTTTTCTTCATAGTCAGACTCAAAGAAACAATATATTGTCATGTTAATTATGAAGTCTAAAACATTTGAAATGGTGAAAAATGCCTAGTTGTATGATAAACAACAGGCTGTTTTGTGCACAAATAGAAGGAAATATAGAATAACAGTAATATGTTGGTTATCACAAGCAATGAAGTGGAAAGGAAAACCCAAATAATGAAAGCTGGGATGATAGACATGCATTATCACACTTGGCCTATCATTGTTTGTAACACTAAATAAGTCTCCAAAATATGATTTTGAGTGGCTGAAGAGTTTCTTGTTATGACGTCAGCTTTATTTTTATTCTTCCACCTTAAATAGAAAACGTCGGCTCTCCTGCTGTCTTACTCTTCTCTCCTTTCTTTCCCTGTCCTTTCACCAATACCCTTTTCTAAGCAGCCTCGAGTTGACTAATAGTGATGAGTTAAGCAGGCAGACTTCTAAGGGATTACATTTACTGCTGAATTTTGAGGAATGAGTGGGGGTTCTTCTATTCATTTTGCATAGTCTCAATATTCTGGATTATGCTGATGATACTTTTCTTTCAAAGAGAAAACATCTTTTAGGTAAATCAAAAGAGCGAAGGGAGGGAGTATAAAAAATGTCAAGGACTTAGTATCTGCATGAACTTCCACAAAACAGATTGAATTCTTGTTATGTATCATGGAGAAGATAGGTGATAATAGTGAGTAAGTCCCTTTAAGGAGAAGAAGTGGCGGAAAAACCACTGGGCAACTCATATGCAATATTTAGCTGATGTAAAATACTTTCATCTGGTGCTTTGAAGTAAGCAGATGTAATTTTTTTAACCACAAAGTCAAAGTATAAACAGGACATTAATGAAAAGACATTTTATAAACATCTGGATAATGTGTTCCTTAGGCCAAGGCCTACAAATTCTGAATCAGCTGGCAATAATTCCAAATCCATCACTGATCAAAACACTTTTCAAACATAAAACCTCTAGTACTTACTGTGGTCTCAGATTACATTGGAACTTCTGTAAGACTTAATCCATTTCATAAACACTATGGTAAGGTACAGTGTTAAATTTAGAATTTGAATTTTTAAAGGGAGGCATACACAAAATCATCTAAAAATTAATGCCAGTTAATTCTAAAAATTAGTTATCAAGTAGGGACCATTATTTCTATACTAAGAGTTGTAATTTTACATTTGTAAGAAATAAGCACCTAACAAATCTTTTGTAATCATATCAGATGCCATCCAATATTTAGTCATTTCTCCAGAATCTGTTCATTTTTCAGGTAACTTCTGCTTTTAACATAACAAAATAGATCATTAAAAGTTATTGTCTCACTGGGCACCAGTGGCTCTTGCCTGTAATCCTAGCTACTCAAGAGGCTGACATCTGAGGATTATGGTCCAAAGCCAGTCTGGGCATAAAAGTTTGTGAGACTCTTATCTCCAATCAATCAATAAAAACACCAGAAGTGAAGCTGAGGCTCAAGTTGCAGAATACTATATTGAGCAGGAAAGATCAGGACAGTTCCCAGGCCCTGAGTTCAAGCCCTAGGACTGCTGTGTGCATATGCATGCATGCACATACACACACACACACACACAAACAGTTATTCTCCAAGTCAGTAACTCATGCCTGTAATCCTAGCTAACCAGAAGGGTGAACTCCAGAAGGATAAAAGTTTGAAGCCTGCCTAGGCAGAAAAGTGTGTTAGACTCCAAAATAACCATCAAAAAGTTGCATTTGGGCCGGGAGT
Source organism: Megascapheus bottae (assembly GCF_031878675.1). Lineage (NCBI taxonomy): Eukaryota > Metazoa > Chordata > Mammalia > Rodentia > Geomyidae > Megascapheus > Megascapheus bottae. The sequence goes on along the minus strand of NC_143517.1, from coordinate 38,023,086 downwards.
TTGGCCTAGTGGTAGAGTGCTTGCCTAGCATGCACAAAGACCCGGGTTCCATTCCTTGGTACCACATACATAGAAAAAAGCTAGAAGTGGTGCTGAGGCTCAAGTGGTAGAGCTCTAGCCTTGAGAAAGTCCAAGGACAGTGCTCAGGCCCTAAACTCAAGCCCAGGAGTGGCCAAAAAAAAAGTTGCATTAGAGGCATGACTCAAGGTGATAAAATATCTGCAGAACAATCAAGCCAAGCAAACATGAGACCTCAAGTTCAAGCTTTAGTACTGAGAAAAGCAAAACATTACTTTCCAGCCAGGCATACCACAGGATGCCTACAGAGTCAGAAAGTAAGATTTAATCCTAAAAATAAGTCTAATCAATGTAAACAGATCTATGTCTAAATTAAATCGCCTTATACAACTAACTAATGCTAATAAAAAATGGAGGGCCTGGCTCAGCTGTTTTACTCAGGGCCTTCTGATTACTAGGCCCTGACTTCAAACACCAGTGGGGTGTGTGTGTGTGTGTGTGTGTGTGTGTGTGTGTGTGTGTGTGTGTGTGTGTGTGATAGGGACTATATATATGTACATTTTGTTTTGCAAGGTATTTATACTATCTAATAGATTCCATTTGCTGAGAAACTTTCTGTACTACCTAGTATAATGGCTCCCCCCATTAGACTACCATCAATTTGGTGAGCTTGTGGTGAGCCTTCTGCTTTAATGAAAAGATATGCATTATTCCCATTCTGACCACATCTTGGGGTGGGGAGATGATTAGTTTAATGCTAACAACTTGGGCTTAGGAAAAATTTCACTTTTTCTCACCCCTGTTCACTCTAACAGTCCTCAAGACCTTGTGGGCTCACTTAAATCAATATCATCTGAATTTCTAAGAAGTCTGACAAAGAATCACACAGCCAGAGAAATCTCAATTTAGAGGCAAAGGCATGTTGCAAGCCCTCCAAAATAAAAGAAAAATAAATTAAAGTTGAGTGGAATAGAAATTCAATAAATGTCTATCCTCCGTGGGGTGGCTTATTGACTATGGATACCAAAAAGGGGTGTGTTGGGCTCCTGTTGAGTTTATGGATGTGACACTTCTGCACACATCATCTGTGTACTGCTTAATGCTACATCAGATTGATGTTGCTTCTCTATCCTTCCTCCCTAGGACAGAGATGACTACAGTGGTTTGACTTTAACGCCTGTTCCTCTACTGAAGATAAGACACAAAGGTTCTCATGAAGCAGAGAGATGGCCTTTTCAAGTGCTCAAACTGGTATCATTCAGAGAACTGTCGATTCTATTGCCACACCTGGAGTTACATGATTGTAGCAGGAACCAGACATACTGGATTCAAAAATCCAGCTTTGTCACTAACCATATAACCTTCACAACCTGGGCTGAGCCTCACATTGCTCCTCTGTCAACTAGAGACGACACCCAGCCCAGTGCTGCTGAATCTTCACAATACCTTACATACAAGATTCTGGGTGCAGTGTAACTTACAAGTGGCGGCCATCATGGTTATTCTACATTGAAGACCACCTGCCTTCCATAGGTCAGTGATGTATATGGTACCCGAGCATTTCACAGACTTTATCCCTGGCACTGTGTCTTGCTTTCAATATTTCATCGTCAGTTAGAATTCACTAAGAATGTTCTCTTAAGATTTATTTATTTCTCACAATTCTCTAAAGTACGTATTGTTACAAAGCAGAATAATGGAATCAGGCTGGAACTTCCGTTATTGCCACTGTATCATACATCTATCCATAAAAGGAGTTGGAATGTAAGCCAGGTATTTCTAGCACTTAGAATAAACATTTTATGGGGAAGCCGTTGCTACACACACCTCTCCCCTGCTATGCCTTGTTCTTTCAATTAGCTTTGGTGCTTATTTCAATTTGCTTAAAAACACAGGGACCAGGTATATTTAGAATGTGGTTTTAAATACTCCTACTGTAAAAGTGTTTACTAAAGATTCATTTAACAAATATTTACAAAATCACTTTTCTAAGTCTGGAAGATACCGTGGTGGTGGATGCATAACTTCATTGTCATGGTTTGTGACCCTTGTGGATTTCTTATGACTCTATTCCTTCGCCTGGATAATGTGGAATATTTAGCTGTATGCTGTTCTGGTTAACAGTCTGTTGGAGTTCTCTGTAACCTTTAAAAACATGTACCTGCTTCTTTATACTCCTGATGAGCTCGGTTAAATCTTATGAGAGTCAAGTGGTCTATAGCCTCCTGTCCTGCTTTTAAAAGAGGGAAAAGCTTTATGTGAGGTCGTTTCAAAGAACTTTCAGAAAATTAGAGATAGTGAGAAAAAATGGTGAGAAAATGTGGCTGGCAATTTGTAAGGAAATGGAAAGACTTAGAAAAAAAAACACATTAAGTGAATGAAGTAAGCCAGACTCAAAAGAACATAGGCTCAATGGTTTCCCTCATTTGTCATAATCAGTAGAAATCTTGGACTCTCCTAGCAGAGATTTACAATAGAACAAAATCTAGAGACATAAGGCCATATAGAATGATGCTAAATGAAAGGACCTTCAGGATATAGAAACAAAACCATATAATGAGGGATTATTACGCTTAATGTACTATGTTATCTCTCATCTCTTTTGCTGTCCCTTAGTTATCTCATATGTTACAGTATTGTACCTTGTTATCTGATATATTGTATATATGCTTATTTGGTTATTTGAAGTAGGCTAGGGAAGGGGGAAAATAAGATGAGGGGCAGGGGTGGGGAGAGGGAAATGGGGACCAAGATATGAGAAAGGGTATCAATGTTTGTGAAGTAATGCACCTTCTACCTGGTGAACATGATGTAACCCTTCTATTAATTACAATAAAAATACATGGAAAGAAAAAGAAAGAAAATGTGGCTGGCAGATCCACCAGCCCTGGAGTGTGGGGACTGGAGCAGCATAGACATTTTAGACAACTAGAGCATCTTGAGGGGGGTGGGACATGCATGACTTCAGCTATGGAGCGAGTTAATTTAGAAGAGGGAGAAAGCAGAGCCTGTCTCCTCTCAATGTGCTCTCTTGTCACAAACCATCCTTTCCTTCACATTTCTCCGTCAACACCACTCTTGTTGATAACTACTTAAGTAGCTGATATGTATGAAGACAAAAGCTATGCTGGCCATTTCCAGGTATTACATGGCCAGTAATCATCTCCAACAAGAATCGTGTATGCTCTTACGATATGTTGAGTCTGATTCGTTACCAGTTTTATTTGATGCCAGTGCCATGCATTCCTGAGTTCTCAGTCTTCACAGTTTGTCATGCAGCATGATTATTGTTTATAACTTTAAAAGCCATCAAGTGACTTTCCAACCAAGACCTTCCATCTACCATGGTATTCATTATGTGACACTGTATGATTGTTCTTCCTTGGTATAGCAGCAATCTAAAGATTGAGAGTGGTTCATTCAACTGGGCACAAGCTAGCATTTATAAATGAGGGCTCGAACTTGAAGACAGTGTAGAACCTACACTGTTTATCTCCATGGTATTACTCATCCAGCTAGTTCATCCATGACATCTGTACCCTTCATCCCTATTGAGATCCCATCATCTGTGGAAAGTCAAACCATCTTTTATGATAGGATCAAATACTCCCTCCCTGTCCCATTTCTCAAATCCCCAAATACTTCCCCCTTTCCCTGAAGTCCCAAATAGAGTTTTATTTTCCTTTATAACCTTAATCATAGTCCATCTCTGTCATGGGTAACTCTAACAGCCTGCCTTCTCTGCAGGCTTCTTATTCTACAATGCCAAACCTGTGCCTTGGTCTGTGTATATACCCACTCTGCCTAGCACTGGTTGCCAGACACTCTGGGGAATCACCTAACCTTTTAATGAATAAATTTAATTTTAAATATACCACATTTGTGTACAAACAGGAGCATGTTTGAGATGTATCTCTGTACACTGATGAATATGCTCTTTGCAAGTTTCCAGTTCCAGAATTAGAAAAGGGAAGTGAGAATGTGAGGAATTTGTCACACCTCAATAAGAGGCCACGTCATGTACTTACGTCTCCAAGGTCACAATGTACTCATTGAGAAACAGATTTTAAAACTTTATAGATGACCTTCTTTCATGCTTGTTCCAATTCCTCCTTCCAAGCAAATGTTTTCTTCTTAGTTTTGACTTCATTCCATTAACTTTTGACCCTTTTACTGCTCTTCTGCTTAGTCCTAATCATAAGACTAAGTCAATTTTCTGCTTAGTCTTAGTCATTAGAATTTACTAATTTTAAAATATTAGCAAAAAGCAAAAGCCTGACCACATGATTTTGCTTCTCTCTAGAATAATTTTGTTTGGCTTCCATTTTCTACATTCTAAAATGCTCATGCTGGCTTTGAATTGCAATCTAGAAAATATATTTGATGCCTCACCAACAAAGACATCACAGTTTGATACCTTTATCTATCACTAATGTGATGTAAAGCCCAATATCAGATATGCAGTAAGGACTTAACAACTGCTTAATAAAAAGTGGGTAAGTCAATGACTTCAGAAGAAAGCCTGCTTTGTTTCTGTCTCCTTTTTCATGATATTTCAAAGACTTAAATTGATGGAAAGACTTCAAAATTCAAATTTTTTTTTTGCCAATCCTGGGCTTGGGCCCAGGGCTTGAGCACTGTCCTTAGATTTTCTCAAAGCTAGCACTCTACCACTTGAGCCTCAGCACCACTTCCGGCTTTTTGCTATGTATGTGGTACCGAGGAATCGAACCCGGGTCTTCATGCATGCTAGGCAAGCACTCTACCACTAGGCCAAACTCCCGGCCCCTCAAAATTTTAATTCAAAATAAACCAGTGGTGTTTTATTAATCAAGAAATTCCCTTTGAAAATAAGCACTATAGTTCCTTATTTCAGTACAATGGAGACTGCATAATAATGCTGCATAAAGCTAAGTTACTTAAAGAAATAAAGAATTTTACTTTAGAAAGCTAGGATAAGTATCCAGAGGCTTCACACTTATGCTACATACTACTTATTTAGCCAAGAGTTTAATTCCCTCCTCCCTCCCCTGGAGTGATGGAGACCCAAGGGAGCTACCTCAGAGCACCCACAAAATGAACTACTACAGGAGCCCTTACAGCCTCAACACCTTTGCATACCCCCTGTCCTCTGGCTCCAACCCTATCCATTGCTCAAAAGTCAATAAACAAATGCCTTTTAAAGGTATCTTTTCATTTCCCAAGCCTTGGCTAGGAACAAAACTGGTGCTGGGGCCAAGAGCTTCCGGGAACTGAAAAAGGTATTCAAATACATGGAGCGAACAAACCATTCAAAGGATTGATTTTATAGCAAGCACATGGGAAAATCACTGACAGACATAAAAAGCAGGCCTCCCAGCTTTGAAGCTGTGGCTGGTAATCTCTCACTACAATAACAGCTGAGCTTTTCAACTGGGAAATTGCTTATATTGAAAATATGCTATTCTGAGTAATTCATGCTTTTTTTTTCTTTCTACTGAAGGTCTTCTCGGTACCCGCATCACTTCCCTGATGTCTCAGAGAATGCGTTGAACTCTTGTAATCCACCACCGGATCATCTCCCACCTGGTATAAGGATGAAATGTGCCTCGGGAGGGCGTCGGGTGAAAAGCTGGGGCAGTGTGGTAGGTGAGCCTCCAGTGTGCTGAGAGTCTCTGAGGTTTAGATCAGAGCCTTCTCCTGTTCTCAGACTTTTAACAGACTTAAAACAGACTGATTTACTTGAAGGGAAACCTCCATTCCTGGGAGTAAAATTTAAGGCTCTTCGGAGAGCAATTAAGCAGTCTATTAAAATTTTAAAAATCCATTCATCACAACGCATTTTTTATTGCATTCTCCCCCTCTTCCTCTCTTTATTTACCTACCCCTCTCCTCTGGATCCCACCTTCTCCTCTTGCAAGTACCCATTTTCTGGTACCTATTTTGTTGGGCTTTGACTTAGTCTTTCTAAAGAATTATAGAATTTGAGCTCTCCGTAGATGCTATTATGTCAGTAACAATGTTGAAGGGATGACACAGATAAAGATGCATTATGTACATAAACTGCTTTGTAAAATGGAAAAAGGAAACTCAATACATATGCTGAAGATGAAGAAAAGTGAGGGAGAGGGTAGGTTGAAAGGGTGGGTAAGATGTGGATAAGGGAGGCATTGTATTCATGAACTGCTTTGTTGAATAGCAACTCCTTTGTACAACTATCAAAAGATAACAAGATATTTTTCAAAACATATATTTCAACCAAGAAATTGTAAATACTAGTAATTTCCATAAGGAAGTATAGCAAAGATACATACATTTGAATTTTAGTGCAAGATTCTAACAGTAAAACACTGGAAATATTCTGGGAATTAAGCAAAATAAGCTGTAGAAGATAATCTAGCATTCAATGAAATCATTGTGCAAGTTGAAATCATGAGAGGGGCATTCTGCATATAATGGCGTTGTTTATGGCAGGATAACACTCCCAGTGAGCACAACTTAAAAAGTCAAAAGAATTATAAAACTCGGGGCCGGGAGTTTGGCCTAGTGGTTAAAGTGCTTGCCTAGCATGCATGAAGACCCAGATTCGATTCCTCGGTACCATATATAGAAAAAAGCCAGAAGTGGTGCTGAGGCTCAAGTGGTAGAGCTCTAGCCTTGAGAAAGTCCAAGGACAGTGCTCAGGCCCTGAGCTCAAGCCCAGGACTGGCAAAAAAAAAAGAATTATAAAACTCATATTTATTTTATTTTTTTCCAGTCCTGGGGCTTAAACTCAAGGCCTGAGCACTGTCTTTGGGCTTTCTCAAGCTAGAGCTCTATCACTTGAGCCACAGTACCACTTCCAGCTTTTTCCTATATATGTGGTAATGAGGAATCAAACCTAGGTCTTTGTGCATGCTAGGCAAGCACTCTACCACTAGGCCAAACTCCCGGCTCCAAAACTCATATTTAAAAACAGTAGAAAGCTACTAAAGCAAAGAAGACTTAAAAAAATAAGTAAAACTTCACAAAAAAAGGATTTTTGAGGTGAGCCAAGGACATTCAATTCCTCATGGGGACACTGGCTTGGCCTGTGCTGGCTCATTCTGGAGTCTGCAGCTTAGAATAGGCCTAGGTAGAAAGAAGCTGCTGAGACAAAGAATACAAAATCATCTGGCAACTATGAAGGACATTAGTGTCAAAATGGAGAGTTGAGGGGCTTTGAACAGAGTTGGTATTTTCATCAAATTGTTTGTCCAATTCTGAAGTTTCATAAAACAGAAGACTGAAGAGCTAAGCCGGAATCTCTCAAAAGCAGGCCAGTGATCCTATATTTTCTCAGCTTGAAAGAAACAAAGATTGTTAAAAGCCCTGGAGGCCTATGTTCCAGAAGCAGAGAGAATCCAAAGTCGTCCCAGTCTGGAGGAATTGCAAGTTACACTGGTGTAACTTACTCTCATGTGCCTGGCAGAGGAAAGGTAAATCTAGAGCAGGGAAAGGTCTGCAAAATCAATGCCTGACATTTAAACAAAAACTCCAAGGCAAAGAAAGACAGAAATATAGTAGTAATCGTGAGGAGAAAAATGGGAAATAAACATTAGGTACTGACTTGAAAAGATTTCTAAGTCAAGTTAGAGAAAATAAACCATAACCATGGACACCCATACTCCAACACCATACAGGGAAAATTCTGCAAGAACATACATGAAATTTACATCATCTGTTATGCTGACAGATACTGTCTAGAATAGGAAGGGTAATAGCTAATCAAGAAATAAATATTTGTTGTTTAAATCTTTTAATTTTTTAAACTAACTCCCAAGACTCGTTTAATGGTTCTAGCTGAAAAGTGATAGGAACTTATATATAGCCTTCTGAATCACAAAAAGGAGGAAGTTATTGCAATAATTGAGTAATGGTGAGGCGGCAGCCTCGGTACCCCAACAGGCAGGAGGAGAGGGGTTGGTGGAAGTAGAGTGACAGAGCGATCTCTGATTATTCAGTATCTCAGTAGTGGTGATTTCAGTCCTGTCTATGTATTACTGTACCTTTGCAGCTGGAGAGGAAAAAGAATAGTAACAGTCAGACTTCTCTCATCTGCAAAACAATTCAGAAGTTAGGCCGAATTAAAAGTGAAGGGTAAACTCAAAGGAGGTGGAGGATTATCTGACTGATGCAAACACAGATACACGCGCCATGTTGACCAAGCTTATTACAAGGTAGAAACAAACAAACAAATAAGACAAGAGGCACCCGCCTCCGAATGCACATCTGGAAAACAGTGGGCAGAAGGACTGCCAGCAAAGTATTAATACTTCTCTCTCCAGAAAACTTGGTTCCCTTTTGAATCTTAGTATGTACCTCCTTGCCATACTATCTTGAGGCAAATGTGCATTTTCCCTGATCTCAGTGAGTACTGAGTGACCAGAGTACAGATACCGTGCAGGACTGTATGTATGTCAGCAGTTGGACTCACTCCTAGCAGAGTGTCACTGTACACGTGTTTACACCATAAGCCAAACTTGTCGAAAAAAGCACCAAAAACCTGAACTTCCAGGTAGGGACAGGACAGGGGAAATAGGAGAAGATGAAGGAAGAGGTGACAGGGCCCAAGAAGCATTGTACTAAAAAGCTGATTTGTGGAATTGAAACCCTTTTATACAACTCCTTAGTAATAAGAATAAGAGAAAAAGATTTAAAAAAAACAGATGAAGAGACCTCAGTGTGACGTTAGCAGCAAGGCAACTATCAGACATTTCTGTGGCAAGGCAGGGAATCTCATTCATTGACGAGAATAATTTTAAATTCTGAACTGAATTTCAGTGGAGTGCTTAGCATTTGTGGAACTTAGTTTTTGACATCATGAGAAGTGTTGCGCCTCATCTTTTCCCAGTCTGCTTGTGATCAATCTTGCCTTCCTGTGCCTTCTAAGTGGGTCAGCCGTTTGCGTTACGAGGAACATGGGAACAAGAAAAGTAACAAGAAAGCAAACCTTTAGGAACAGTCCCAGTGGAGCACCAGAATACAGGAGGCCTGTCATAAATATGTATTGACTACCTGACAAGCCCCAAAGTCTTTTCTGGCAAGAACGTGTACAGGAGTTGTAAAAAGGGTGACTGAATGCTGTTCTGCTACCCAGAGCATTCCATGTTGACTTCAGTGAGGAAAGAGTTTTCATTTTTCATTTTGATAGCTTGACCAACAATCCAGTGAAATTTCTCCCCTGATTGTTCATCCTTATCTGAGGATAAGGCTGCTTAAGGGCAAACAAACAAAAAAAAAAAGAACTATCTTTTGAAAATCTGTTCAAAGCAGATGCCCTGGAAGAAGTGATTTCATCAGAGGAGGTCTAAGTGTGTTCCTCCTGTAGAGCAGGAGGAGGTGTGGTATTTTGTTTTTAAATAAACACACAGATGCTCCTCAGATCCTTCTTGGCACTGCTGTTCTGGCATTCATGCTGATTGGCTGTAACTTATTCCCATTACACATTTCATTCTTCCCAAGTGACCTGGAGGCATTATTGCTTCCTAAATTGGCCGCAAGGCTGTAGGGGGCTGTGTAAACCCATAGCTGGGCTGGCCAACAGAGCCGGGTGGTTGTTAAATGATAGGCCTGTCCGGGCAAAGGGTCTTGGGTCTAGGCATTGCTAGACCACACAAGAGAGGAGGGACTTGGCCAATTTCCCTAAAAGGTCCACATTGCCCAGATAACATAGGTACTGAGGGGCACGGGCAGCCAAGCATGGCTTTCAAGCATCACTCGACCATTTATATTTCCTGGGTATACCCAGAAAAGGTCACATCCTTGTTTGCCCAGAAGTTACAATCTAGGAGACACGTGCATAACAACAGAACAGCTACATGAGAACTCTTCCCTGTGCCACAACATTAATCAAAATCTGAAACAACTTGGTTAGGTGCTCATTATATATCTCCACTGCCAGAATGCAAGCTCCATGAATCCCAGATATGATTTCTGTCTCATATCTCACCAGAGCCCTTGTCCATACTAACTAGTCATTGCTTACATATATCCATGCATTCCAAGAACCAGGACTGTTTCGAAGTCCTGAATCTATTGCAGGAAATGAGTAAGGTTCCTATAAAACATGATGGGAGGAGATAGAAAGCCAGTAAGGATGCAAATAAAATAACTGCAAATAAAAATAAGTGCCACTGAAAAAATAAATCCTAATGGTCATTGAATTCCTGCTTTCTCCCGCTATCTACCTATCGAATGCATTACCGGTCTTTGACATGGAATAACCAAATCACACCCCTACCCACTGTCTCCATGGCTACTAGTCTAATCAACACCAACATTTCTCATATGTATTCCTGCAGCAGTGTCTTACATTTCATTCTCTTTTACTTCTATTTCTGTTCCCCACAGTGTATGTGTCACCTAGGGGCCAGGCTTCTTCCCTCCATCACAGATTCTATCATATTACTCCTCAGCTCAGATCCCATTTCGTCAGGATAAAAGTCTTCAAGCTCAGAACTAGGACTTCTACAACCTTCCATGAAAACCTTGCCATGCTGAGCTCTGTCAGCTTCTACCTCTCTCCTCCCTGCTCACCATGTAGAAGACAAACCCCATGCTTCTCTCCGGCTACTGCTCTTTCCTGGGCTATTCTTTCTCCAGATCTCTGGGAGGACAGTGCCTTCTCGGTGCTCCAAGTAAGTTGTCTTCTAGAAAGATCTTTTCTGACCCAAGTAAGGAATATAACCATTCCCCGATCAAAAGTCAACTCTCTACCTAAGTGAACTCATTACCCAATTTTACTGTTGTAGCATGTATCTCTATTTGATAATGATGCCGTAGCTACTGTCTGCAAAATCTGAATGTAAAATGCAGAGGGGAAGGAATCTGGTTTGTTATTCATCATCACTACTGAATTCCCTTTCACAAGGTGGACACTTAATAATGAAATATGCATACATAAATAAAAAGCAGCTGAAGAAACCACTTAAGACCCTGCCTGGGGAAGCTCCCTGAAAACGTGACATCACAGTTGAAATCTCAATGAATAGCAAATTTTGAATGAATGCTAAAAGTGAGTATTGAATGAATATTGAATAAGTGAAGCAAAATTCATCTGTTTCCAAAGAGCTAGGCATTCTCCTGTCATGGCTGGACTAATGTCTTTGCCCCACACTCTTGAATCCATGACAGGACACAATTAATATCCTGTTCTTAACCTAATTTGGCACAGGGGAAAATCTCTCTCTGTGACGAACTGGAAAGATGGTTGTGATGATGGGTTTACGGTATCCTCTCGAATACGACATGGGATTGGGGGATGACAAACTTATTCATAATTCTGGGTTGTTCTGTTGAAGTTGCATTTAGATATAATCACTAATCAAATTGCTAGACTGAGCAGAGCATATTACTACTGTGGCTGAACCTTATTCAAACAGTTCATGTCCTACAGAAGAAGAGAAAAAGCTGAACTCTCCACCAATTAAGGAAGTCCTTCTGCCTGACTGCTTTCAAACAGAGATACATACCAGTTACTTTCCTGCCACTGTATCCAAACAGAAATGCTCAGTTTTCTGAGTCTCTAGCTTGACAGCTCTCAGACCAGAACTCCTCTGGTCAGCTGTCTTGATTCATAGGCCTTAGAAACAAGCCCAGTGTGTTTCTAGCTGTCTGAATCACCCTCAGTCTGGAGTTCTCACAGTTGGAAGGCTGGCTCAGAAACTCCTTCTCTTGTTTCCACCATTAGATGTTAATGAAACCTCAACTTCAAGGTAAAAGTGGCATCTCCCTTATTGACATTACTCTATTAACTTTTAATACCAAGCACATGTGTGATTTGCTAGAAAGTTCAATCATAAATCAAAGCATGGGGAGAGACCACACTATAGAGTACTTTATATCATAACTCACAGTGAATTTTTCCTTCAGCTATTTTCATTGTTGAATGATCAAAAACCTACAAACTCAGAGCCAAAACATGCAGGCTCAAAAAAATGTCTCATATGAACCAAATAATGCCCCCTCCTCCAAATTAAAAAAAAAACTTGATGCCTAGCATTATAAACATCCTCCTTGTTTGTGTATCAAACATATCAACTTGGGATTCTGAACGTCTGTTAACTAGGCTGCCCAATAGCAGCCTAGTGCAAGGTTGAGGAGAAAGAATTTCACTGCAAACACAAGCAAACTGCAAATGTCAAGTGAATTACCAGTGTTCAGAGGAGAAATTCCGTCTGCATCTGTCAAGGTTGAGCTCTCTCTTCCTGTTCTCAGGGTGTGTTAAGAATATAATGATTCATAGATCACAGCCTGCCACACGACACCCTGGCCTTGAATTTTAGAATGTTGTACAGGGGCCAAAAAAAAAATAAGGTTTCACCTTCCACTAAATACCTTCCTGTGACATTTATGGCCATAGGTTCTTTTTCCAGTGAGTGAAACCCAAGAAAAACCACTCAGACTGTGTAGCAAATGGGGACAGATGTACATATCTTGGCAAGAACTACGAACCTTTAGGCTGAGGTTGGGAACTGTCCAAAATGCCAACAGTGTTTGAAGCTTGGGTAATAGACCTATTTATTAACTAACTAGTAGAGTTCATAAGTGAGCTTCCTTCAAACTGACCCAAACAACTGTGGGAAATATCCACAACAATAAAAAAAACAGTAAGGATAAGTAATAATAATAATTACTGGCTCTTCTTTTGGGAAGATGCAGGCAGTCTGTGCTGAGTCACTGTGAACTATCTCTTTTTGTCAACAACTTCAGGACACTTCATTCGTATCTCAAGGGTCCCACTTGGGTCAACTATGAAAAAACAAGGCTGGGAGACAGAGAGAGCTGGAGAAGGCACCTGGAACATGATCAGGGAGGCTGAAAAGCATTTTGTCAGTCATGCCATCTGGTATGCCCTGACACTTGTCATCCCAATTGCCCTTCTCCTGAGCAAATCTAGTTTCTCGCAGACAGTTCAGCTTAAATGAGCACATACTGACTGACACCTGTCAACAGAAGAGCAAAAGATTTCTCCAAGCTCTGGGTTATCAGGGAGGGGGACAAAGAAAGAAAGCCTTAAGAGGGAGAAGCAGGAGCAAGGAAGAAGGGCTGGGAGAGGAGATGTACACAGAGAAGGTGGGTTTATCTTAAGGAGTAAGTGCAATTTTGTATTTACCTATAAGTCTAAGGCTATTTTCTTAGCAAATATGACAGACACGTTAAAGACAAAAACGGTTCACCTTCACCTGGTGTCCTTTTCCCCACTCCTATCAGTTGTGTGTGGTAGTTTGTTTTGCTTTTTAGTCAAGAAGGGAGGAAGTCACAGTGGAGAAATCCAATCTGCTTTTGACAGCATGACCAATGCTCTTTCCATCCCAGCTGGAACAGAATTCAGTAACAGGCCAGGGCTAGTGGAGGAGTGATTTCATTAACCAAGTCTTGATTTCTGAAGTTTACATATCTGCAGATCTACTCTTTCCTCCCTAGGTCTTGGAGAACTGCCAAGAAGGGTAGAAGTAATGATAATGGATTGAGGTTGCCCGGGGGCAAATCTTTAAAAGCGGAAATACCATAAATAATTACCACCAGCATACTGCCTGGTTCTTCCAAACTGGAAAGCAACAGAGAACCAGCCTAATTTGGTAACTGCTGTTTGACACCGGAAGGAACTGAATAAAATGAAAGAGAAAGGGAACCAGAGCCAGAGGTGGGAACAAATGGACCTAGAGAAATACAACCAAAGTTGGCTTTCAGATTTCCACTTTCCAAAATAAGAAGTCCGAGACTGTAGAAGACAGTTCAGATTCATGCAATGTTATTCATGCTGGGTTTAGTACATTTGTTGGCAATTTTCATCCTTTATTTGCTTTCTCCTAGGACTGAAACCCAGCCTCTTCAAAATTTAGATGTTGAAACTTAATGGGCAAAATGATGGCATGCAGAGGTAATTTGTTTAGAGGTGAATACATCATGAAAACTGCTCTCAACACGAACGGGATTAAGGTCCCACAGGCTCTAGGCTCCATTCAATTTCGCCTGCCCCTCCACCTTCCACTAAGTGAGAACACAGCATTCCTTTGCTCTGACGGATGTCGTAAGCAGGCTTTATCTCGGGAGCCTCCCTTACCTGACACCTAGTCTGTTGGCACCTTGGTCTTGGTGGGAAGAACTGTGGGAAATAAATTTCTCTCCTGTATCTCTTGCCTATTCCGTAGTATTCCATGACACAGTGCAAACAGACCAAGCTATTGCACCTGGTTGTCTGGGTTGGAACACATTGTGTGGTCTCTTCTGCAGTCTTTCCTGAAGTGATCTCATAAACACCCCTATCTATGTGAGGGATTTTTTTTTCACTTCCAGCTTAGTTTATATCAAGATTTTCAAATGAAAGAGGGAAAAAATGAGATTACGGAAAAACAATTTTTTTCAAAATGCCTTAGGCTATGATTTTGATCTGGTACCTCAAACACAGAACATATCTAAAGCTGCCTGCCTCCCCAGGCTCTGGTGAAGGTTCAGTTGAGATGGTGTTTAGAAAGCACCCAACACTTAAGAGCTTGAATAAATGTTAGTTCTTTGCTTTTCTTCTCTCTGAGCTATAAGATTTCTAGAACATCTAGCAGAAGAAGAGTCCAGATCTGTAAAGGGCAATCTTTAGACACACATGTGTAAACTTAAGCTTTCTAAAAGGAAGAAATGCAATTAAACATTTAAAAAACAATGTAAAATCTGATGCCTCTTTGGGGAATTTCTGATCATCTGAATTCTTTTTAAAAAGCATCCTAGTGAACAAGATTTTAAATACACTATGGTGTTTTGGATATAGCCGGCGCAAAGCAATTTCAGCAACATAAGCAATCCAGATCTACTTCACAGCTTCTTTCCTTAGCAGGCAAAAATGACATTTTGTCTGCCTCACCTCCCTAGAGATTAAAAGCCAAGTCCCAGAGGAAGGGCAGGCAGCTGATATGGAGTCTTGCCCTCCATGGAGAAAAGAAAACTGTAAAGCCCTTGTAGAGCTCACCTTTCACAGAGCATTCTTTCCCTGTGACAGTACTCAGGACACAATTTCACTTGAAAAGTCTTACAAAAATGTCCCAAATCCTATCATTATGTAGCATTTTAGAAGCATATTGAAGGCCAAGGAGTATGGACTAGTTGGTAGAGTGCTTGCCTAGCTTGCAGGAAGACCCAGGATTGATTCCTTAGTACCACATACATAGAAAAAGCCAGAG
This sequence comes from Megascapheus bottae, assembly GCF_031878675.1. Taxonomy (NCBI): domain Eukaryota; kingdom Metazoa; phylum Chordata; class Mammalia; order Rodentia; family Geomyidae; genus Megascapheus; species Megascapheus bottae. The sequence goes on along the minus strand of NC_143517.1, from coordinate 38,007,895 downwards.
TGGTGCTGTGGCTCAAGGGTAGAGGATTGGTTTCGAGAAAGCCAAAGGACAGTGCCTAGGCCCTGAGTTCAAGCCCCCAGGACTGGGCAAAAAAAAAATAAACTTAAGCTACTCAGAATAAAATGTGATAAATGCCTCTTCCAAGTTATGTTTTATTTTGAAAACATACCCTAAACATGGAATTAATGTAGGGTACAATCTAATGTATAGCTGGGCTACAGAGAGCAAATCCATTCATGTATGAAGTCATATGCTTTTTCATGTCAATAAACACATCTTGTTATGACTGAATCTGGGAATCCTAGAAAAAAATGCCATACAAAGGGTAATTAATTGATTAATAAAGGTGTTTTAAGTATTCATGAGGCATCATTTACATTATTTAGTAATTCAAAATAGTAAAAGAAAGTTACTGTAGAAAAAATTAAGACTCTAGCACACAAAAAAAGAGCTTTATCTTGAGTGATTGTTGTTCTTAATGTACTGTTATTTCTCTTCTTCTTTGTTGCCCTTTGGTTAATTTCATATTGTTACTGTATCGGACTTTGTTACCTGGTATATTGTATACCTGTTTGTTTGTTTATTTGAAATGGAAAGGGGAAGGGGGAAAACAAGATGATTGAGAGGGGGTGCGGGGAGGAAAATGAGGACAAAAACATGAAAAGGGATATCAATGTCAGAGCAGTAATGTACCTGCTACCTGGCGAATGTAACTGTAACCCTCTATACATTACCTCGATAGTAAACACTACAATGAAAAAGAAAGAAAGGGAAGGGATGGGTTGAGGGGGTAAGAATGTTGATGGAGGTGACAATGATCACAATGCATTATATTCATAAACTTCATTGTTAAATGCAAATCCTTTGAACAACTACTTAAAGATAATAAAAAATTTTAACCTTGAAGGAAAAAAATCTTCCTGATTGGACAAAAACTACTGACAGGTACAAAGGTAACACAAAGTTATAATTTAGTGTTATAAAATATAATGTGCTATCAAAATGTTATAAAAAGAGGATCCAGAGAACAAACACATTCAAATGTTGTCAATTCACTGTCAACACTCAAGACTTATTGAACAGTGTCCTCAAATCTTATGTCTCACATATAACAGCATCTTGACATATTATCCCCAACATGTATGACGTTATCAGTTTAAACCCAGGAGGCTACAGTAGGCTTTGCCAAACTATCAAAAGTAAATTTAATCAACTATACTAGTGGGAAGAGTAATTTTTATAAGTTTTTTTATTGTGATTAATAGAAGGGTTACATTATATTCACCAGATAGAAGGTTAATTCACATACACTGATACCCTTTCTCATGACATGGTCCCCATTTCCCTCCCACACTCCCCCCACTTATCTTGATTTCCCCCCTTCCTTATCCAATTTCAAATAACCAATTAAGCACATATAAAATATATCGGATAACAAGGTGAAGTATTGTAACAATATGAGATAACCAAGGGATGGCAAAAGAGATGAGCGATAACATAGTACATTAAAGACAACAATCACTCTTTATATGGCTTTTGTTTCCTTATCTTGGAGGTCCTTACATTTAGTGTCATACTATTTGACCTAATGTCTCTAGATTTTGTTCTATTGTAAATCTCTGCTAGAAGAGTCCAAGGTTTCTACTGATTATGACAAATGAGGGAGAATATTGGGCCTATGTTCCTTTGAGTCTGGCTTACTTCACTTAGTATGATTTTTTCTAAGTCTTTCCATTTCCTTACAAATGGGGTGATGTCGTTCTTTCTGACTGCAGCATAGAGTTGATCCACTCATCAACTGAGGGACATCTGGGTTGCTTCCATATCTATGCTATGGTAAATAGTGCTGCAATGAACATCATTGTGCTAGTGGATTTAGTATGTCCTTGTTCCTGGATGACGGGGTAAATGCCAAGTAGTGGAATTGATGGATCGTAGGGGAGCTCTATGTTTAGTCTTTTGAGGAACTGCCATACTGCTTTGGGAAGAGTAATTTTTAAGAGAAGATTCACTCTTTAGAAAACATAATGCAAAATCATTGTTCTATACAAGTACAAAAATTATGCAAACCTAAAATTTTAAAATAAATACTGTAGCTTGACAAGTAGTTACTTAATTTTAAAAAAACATTTTTCTGAATAGTTAAATATTTGGCAGCTTTTAAAAATTTGCTACAGGCTGGGAGTTTGGCCTAGTGGTAGAGTGCTTTGCCTAGGATGCACGAAGACCCAGGTTCGATTCCTTGGTACCACATACATAGAAAAAATCCAGAAGTGGTGCTGAGGCTCAAGTGGTAGAGCTCTAGCCTTGAGAAAGTCCAAGGACAGTGCTCAGGCCCTGAGCTCAAGCCCAGGACTGGCAAAAAAAATTGCTACACTATTTTCCCTATTCTAAACAAATCCTGACTTTATATTTAAGTTTATATTGGCTGCATTGTATCCTTTCTCTTCAAAAATTTTCTAGAATTATCAAATGTCTACTCCTATATAACATGGTACTTTTCCCTGGCCTGGAATATACATGATGCCTAATAAAGGTTTATTGTGAATCAATGAATAAAGTTAGAAAAATATTGAAACTTCAATTCTTTCTTTTATTGAGCATAAACTAGGTGTTTTAAATGGACTGTGGACTCCCTGACAGAGGCTAGTTGCCCCTTCATAGTCACAAATGACATGGGACAGCAGGAACATTGCAGGATTTGTAGGATTCTATACAATACCACAGCTCAACTAGAGAAACATCCCAGCAATCTCTGAGGCTTTTATTACTCTGGGGAAGAAAAGGATTCTTTTGAAACAGACTTCTTATCATCAGCTTACAGAGTCAGAGAGAGGGAAGGAGGGAGGGAGAGAGACAGAGAGCAAAAGAGAGAGAGAGAGACAGAGAGACACAGTGAAAGAGGGACAGAGAGAGGGGGGGAAAGAGTGAGACTACAAGAAGAGAAAAGAAAGTCTGGAGAAATTCAGAAATGAGTGCTTGCTTATTTATTTGAACAATTACCAGTAATTACGTATGAGGTGAAAGATCTTCATTTGCATATGGTGTACATTGGTAATAGTAAACTAAAAATAACTTCATGAGTTATTATCCCTCCAAAGCTCATGCTGTTAATGAAAAGGTTCAGAGGAAATGGTATTGATTACATCTCGTTAATTAGCTTTTTATCTGGGGTAGTTTGGGTAGCTTTGAATGAAATAAACAGAATTCTTTTTGTGCTTCAAATATTCAGGCTTATGTACTAATAAGTTTGACATTTATTAAGTATTTTGATGCTTTAAGAAACAATGGCAGTAGTGAATATTATCACCTGCACTCTAAAATGTCATGAAATGATGCTCAGAACCCCAAAGAAGACAAAGATGACAGAAATTCTTTCCTCTAAAAACGTATCAGATAATAAATGTCATAGATATAACTAAACTCAATAAAATGTGTGCCACCAATATAATGATTGATTCAGGCAAGTGTCAGCATGGGTGGTAAAATCTCATTGGGTGAAATTTTGTTGGAGAATGTGACTTTTACAATGTCTCAAAGCCTCTCACATTGATTGTTTCATTTCCTTTACAAAAAAGAAAAGCTACTTTACAATGAAGAAGTTTACGGATAACCCTTAGACAAATGGTCTAACACAGACTCATCAGTTAGACCAAGTGACATTATTGATTTACATAATAGAATTGGAAGGCCACAAAATTATCTATGAAGAATTCTTGCCAACATTATCTGTACAGAATTCCTAACCTGCTGCGAAGAAAAACAAAATAGGAAATCAATGATGAAGGGAGGCTGGACAAAACAGTGGCCCTGAATTCATAAATATGAATAAGAAGAGGGTATAATTCCAAATAAACAGGATTTAAATCCTGGCCCCATGATAGGTGAACAAAGAAGCTAACACCATATTATTTAGTTGTTGCAGTAAGTTGTTCTCTGAAATATGAAAGGATAGGTTATTTTACTGGCTTGTTTCAGCATTAACAGGGACTGAACCCAAAGCCATGTACATGCTAGGCCTGTTCCAGGCCAAGGGGCAGTAGATTTCTTTTCTGTTTTGGTTTTTTAATTTGTCAGCATCACTGTTTTTTTTTGTTTGTTTTTTTTTGCCAGTCCTGGGCTTAAGCTCAGGGCCTGAGCCCTGTCCTTGGACTTTCTCAAGGCTAGAACTCTACCACTTGAGCCTCAGCACCATTTTCGGCTTTTTTCTATGTATGTGGTAATGAGGAATCGAACCTGGGTCTTCATGCATGCTAGACAAGCACGCTGGCCAAACTCCCAGCATCACTGTTTATTAACAGGAAAATTACAAACATAGCATACTAACTTGCCCTCCTCATTGCCAGAATCTCTGCCTTCGACAAATTGAGTGGTCTTCTTCAATCTACTTCATGGAAGATCATTTAAAGGACCATAGGAAGTTATTTGCTTTCTTGAAGGCTTTGCCACCAGTATAAATTCTTATGAATCAGAGCTTCCATATAGATGATGCCACATTTACCAAGAGATTAAGCAATCAAAGTATTTCCTTCACCAGTGTCTTGTGCATAACTGCACTTGTAGATTAGTTATTTTACTCACTTTTGGTTTGGGTATCCCTGAGTAAGATATAGTTCCACAATCGTAAGTATTAAGCTTATTGAGCTCATTAAGCTTCACAAAAGTGCTACTGAAGATCTGGCAAAGGTGAAGAAGCCACCACCTTATGGAGCTTTGAACTCACATCATTGTTATCCCTGATCCTGATGACAAATGCCAATTTGGGTTTTGCAGGTACATAGAAGTTTCCTGCTTTTCTTGCTATTCTAGTGAACTGAAAGTTGGTTTCATTGTAATCATCATTATTACCTAAGTATACAGATCTTACACGAAATTGTTATTACACAGTTTTTTTTTCATTTGTTAAAAGCCAGGGCAAAGTGGAAAATAGACTGGAATCCAGTCATCCAGGCTGATTCCAAATGTCATGTTATGCATTACCTGCATTAGCCTCCAAACTTCCCAGTGCCTTGTGGTGCTTTCTCCAAAGGGCTAAAGAAGCAAAAGAGCCATGTAGATAAAAGAGTCATCTTTAACCTGGTGTGTGTGTGTGTGTGTGTGTGTGTGTGTGTGTGTGTGTGTGTGTGTGTGTGAGAGAGAGAGAGAGAGAGAGAGACAGAGACAGAGACAGAGACAGACAGAGAGACAGAGACAGAGAGAAACAGAGACAGAGAGAAACAGAGACAGAGAGATATACAGAGAGAGATAGAGAGACAGAGACAGAGAGCCAGAGACAGAGCTAGAAACAGAGAAAAAGAGAAAGACACACAGAGGAAAAATATACAATAGTAAAGACTGGGTTGAAGTTACTCAAGGTTTTTTGTTGTTGTTGTTTATATGCTACACTACACATCTTTCAAAGGGCACTACATAAGCAAACTACATTTTCATAATCCTGAAACTTGAAATCTAAAAATGCTTAATTTCTTTTTTACCACTTGAGATTCAGGAAAACATACCATGGTGATGTGATGCTTAAAGCTGGTACTTTCGATAATCAGAAAGTCAGAAAAATAGAAGGTTATCATTTATATATTGTAAAATTATGAATGTACAATAGTGGCCAAGAATAAATTTTTGTATCAAGGTTATAAGCAGATGAAAAATGACAGCCTACATATTTAAAATGCAAACAGACCATTAATTATAGCAGCTCCCCAAAAACACCATAGTAATATGCCACTTGCAATGCATTTGGAATGCTTTACTCAAATTTATATAACTATATAGCCTGCTCTCAGACACCAGAGATTCTATTTTTGATAAGTAATGATTCAAAAGGTTAGTCACCTCATCTATATTATTATTCAATGTCTGTGAATGTGAGAAGGTGACACCTTGAATTTTCATGTTAACAAATCAGGCTACTACTGCTTCTGGATCTTTATTATACATTCCATCACTATTATGTGCCAGGCATGGTACAGCCCTGGGAACACCTAGATGAAAGAAACACGTTGTCTGTCTCTGGGAGACCTGCCAATCATAGAGGGAAGAGACTAATAAACACATAACCTCCTACAGAGTTTGGATGAACCATGGCAATAGAGATCCAACTGGTGACAGGATGTGAGGGTAAGTCTCCCAAGCAGAGAGCTGCAATTAAAATCCACCAATTATAATCAAGCATTCAAGAACCTAAGCTCTTCCACCTTCCCTCCTTCCTTTCTTGCCTCCTTCTTTTCCTTCTCTTCTTCCTCTCTTTTCCTTCTCCTCTCATTCAGTAACTATAACCAGTGAGCATTAGTGAGCAAAACTACATAAGAATAGTACTTTCATGTATTAAAAACTTAATGTGTGTCAGGAAACAACAGTATCTTGTTTAATCTTACACAGTTACAGGTTAAAGATTCAGTGATCTTTAGATCTGAAGCTGTGGCACAGGAAACTGATGCAGCTCTCTGTGATCATACATCTGGCAAGTGGCTGAACCCAGACCCAGGCACTGCTGGCACCAGAATTCAGGGCCCTGGCCAGGTCTCTTTTTATTTTAAGCTAGGTGGCATTCCCATGAAGTAATAAATGAAGCACAGTGATCAAAGAATAGTCTTGAATTTTCTAACGAAGGCCTTCCAAACAAAGAATCTGCCCTTCAAAAATCAGAGCAGAGGATGGCAGGGAGATGATGAGAGGAAAACATGCAGCATTCAGCATGGGTCTTCTCTGGTTTCTCCCCTGGGAGCATCGGGCCCTCCACCTGCATGAGTGATGAGAATTGGCATTCTGCTTGATTACTGTGCATCTGTTATGAGCCTCCAAATGAATTAAGCGAAAAGAAAATAAGCGAGGGTAGGAGCTGGTTTAGCTGTACTGTCTTGAATCACAGTGGTATTTGCCTCTTTTTTTCTCTCCCAGAAGCTCATACCATCCCTCCTCCCACCCCTGCCTCATAACAACATACTTTAAAAAATTAAATGAAGTTTGATAGCTAATTATCCTAAGGTCACACTGAAGAACCAAACCACCAAGACATCAAAAATCCAAAACTATTTAAATGTGAAGTATGCAGCAATAATTTTTCCCCATTAAAAAAGGAGCAAGTGTTTTTGCTATCTGAGAATAACTGGTTTTCAAACCTCATCCAAAACAGACCTTTTAAGACATTTCACCTCTGTTCTGAATGTTTTAAACTGGCCCTGCAATTACAAAATGCTCCTGTGAAATATCATCAAGATGCTTTCTTAAGATGAAGAATATTTTATAAATGGTAATGGCTTCCATCAGCACTCTCTTTGAAGCTATTTAACTTCATGAGGTAGCCCAAGCAGTGCTTCAATATGTCACTTATTGACTCTATTAATTATCATTATAGAGATTGATTTGCATACTTTTCTTTCACCAGATGGTATAGTATTCTGCCTGTTACTCCATAACCTCACCTGGATGCACTCATGTTTCCTCAACTGAATGGTTTCATCAGCTCTTAGTCTCAAATGAGCTGCTCCTCCTCCTCCTCCTCCTCTTCCTCCTCCTCCTCCTCCTCCTCCTCCTCCTCCTCCTCCTCCTCCTCCTCCTCCTCCTCCTCTTCACTGCACTGAATCAATGTGGTACCCAGAGCCCCAGTGACATAAAACAGAAGCCAGTGGTATTTACAAAGCCAAATCCTCTCAATTCTACATTCTGGTCACAGTCGATTCTAACCCAGTATATGAGTATATAATTTTCATAGCAAAGTACCGAGAAAGACTTTTGGTTCTTTAGATGATTAAAACTATAGTCTTTTCAATTATCTGGGGTAAGGGAGAAAATATCTAGAAAAAAACCCTGCACAATTTGCAATGAGAATACAACAGACTATTCGGCCTCAGTAGAATTACCTTTTGAATTATGTTTTACTTGGACTAATATAAAAATTACTTTGCAGTCTTGAGCTTGCATGCTAAGAAATTAGGAGCAGAAATCCCAAGGCATACTGCATTGTGAGTCAGTCTAGAATTTGAAATTGCCTTAGATGATCCAAAAGATGGACAACTGTGAGATGGAAATGTAGATGTGTTTTTCTTTCAAAATATAAAAGTCAGATGGGTATGGTCTATATTCCCTCAATCTCAAGATGTCTCAAAGCCATGTTCTGTGTCTAGATGGAATCCAATATCACTCAGACCCATGGAGCTGGAGATCTGTTCAGCTTCAAACATTGTTCATGAATATTTGGACAGAAATTATATATATATATATATTCTAGCATACTGAACAGTTGCATATTTCCTTCCAAATACAGAGCAAAGTGCCCTATAAAGATCAAGTGAGGTTAATGTCTATAAAGGTTCAAGTTGATTGATGAGCACTAGATACAGATTTATCATCAGTGCCCAGCTATAATTTACTATACAACCTTAGACAAATTCACCTCTGGAAGTTCAAGACATTTCTGTACTTTCACTATATACAAACATATTACCAGATGAAAGAGGTACAGAAGTATGTGCGTGTGCACACACACACACACACACTCAAAAACAATATTTTTTCTGGAACTCTACAATGTACCATGTAGTCAATGAATTAGGGTAAACAAACATCAAATTTATTCACCGTTCCTCTTGGGTATTAAAATAAATTTCCCAGCTTCCATGTTATAGCACTCTGACAGATAGAATGTGAATAGAAGTAAGTATCCTATTGCCAGGCCTGGCTATGAATTAGCATGTTAAATCTCCCTTTTGGTTGTCAACATCCTTTCTCATCTCCTTCTTTTCTAGCTAAGATACAGAGGATGCTGTGAGTCCAGGAATGAGGAGCCACAAGATGGAGAAGGATTTGTGGTTACCTGCCAAGCACTCCCCTGGAACTAGAATGTGAATAAGAAAGAGGCCTTCACTGTGTGAAGTGACTTATATGTGAAGTTCTCTCAACTAAAGTATGAACCCAAAACATGTGGCAGAATACACATGAGATGGCATGGAAACACCAAAAATAATTTGCAGCACCAGTTGGGCTGCAAATGGACGGCAGGACATGCTCCCCAGATATATAGAAAATGCAGAAGAAGCATTCACAAAACAACCTCCTCACACCATAATTTAAGCCTCATGACCAGTGAAATCATGGCAAATGGCCACAGCAGCTTGCTGGATATTTTATTCCAAGGGGGTGGCTGAGGTATTCTGGGAAATAAGCTAGCCATTTAAGAACTTCTCTCCTGGGAAGTTAACCATCCAGAAGGATACGGTCCAAACATTATCTCACTAGTCATGAAACTATGAAAGACTTTACAAAGAACATTATTTTTAGCACTATGACACCAGTGTAACTAGATTTTTCTCTCATAAAACTCCTAACAAGTGGTTCTAACATGACCTGTCTTCCTCCCTGGGAACACTTTTAACCCTATCCTTGGCACTGTTGTATACTCTTCTCTCACTAGACTTTCTAGTTGTCCAGCTCACATCTCTTCTTCAGTGACTTTATTTGCAGGTGTGTAGATTCCTAATTAAGCTCACACAGCTGTGTCTTCAGTTAAACAGCAATGTGAAAAACAATATTTCCTTTATAATCAACTGAAGACTCCAGTCCCAAGAGCCAAGTAAACCATATCTACAATCATTTATTCATGTTTCTGAAAATTGCAAACTGTTTTAAGATAGTATTTCTTTGAACTATGCTTTCTCAAATATTTCATCATTAATGTGTGACACTTCATAACTATCTAGTATACTAGACCAAATATCTATATATACATTTTTAAAATGTTCATCCTCTGCAATGCTGAATTTCTAGGACTGAGGTTTTAATAAAGCACTTTGGTACAGCACAATAGTTTATGACTCTTGTCTCAGTACTGGGGACACTGAGGCAGAAAAATCACTGAAGAGTTCAAGAATAATCTGGGCAATATAGTAAGATTCCATTTCAAGGGGGGAAATTTACATGAAAAAATAAGGGTGACACTGATCAAAATGCAGTAGACATAAATCAACATTTTGAATTGAAACCCCTTTGTATATCGTTGAAAGATAAAAAAGAAACTAAATAAAAGTTAAACTCCAAAAATTGAAAACAACAATAAAATAAATCAAATATATTGGCATTGCTTCACCAGGATTGTAAAAATCCAAAACATAAAAAAAGAAAAACACTATCCTCAGATCACCACCTAGCATCTATACAGATTTGTAGACCTGTACAGATCATAAGTTTACTTCATTTAATATTAAAGTAGCCTTGTACAGTTATTGTACTTTATCATCATTTGTTAATACAGGAGAATTATGAGGCCTAGAGAAGTTTAGGAGACATTTTATTTTTTCAGGAAGGGAGATAGTCTATAGCAAAGATTCTCTACTTTCCCAATTCTCTCAGGATACCAAGGATACCCTCCCCCAATTATGCTTCCCCCTCTATTTTTATTTCACTGCTCAAGCCTGGCTTCCTCTGAAGTCATTAAGAGGCTTTGGTGAAACAGAGACATGAGTCCAGTTTTCCTTCCAATGAAAACACACAATCACTAGATCCCATAGCATTCCTTCTATGAGATCCCTGCAACTGTGGAAAGCCTTTTTGAGGGATGCATAAAGGATGCTTGGAGTCCTGAATAGGCCAAAGAAGATATCACAAACAAATGACCAAATGTGGAATTGGAGGAAATCCTGTGAACAATATGTATTTCCAACAAACACCATAAACCAACCTGTAGACGGAGAAGGACGCCACTGATCGGATGAGGGAGGCCAAGGCCCCCACCTTGGCAGCTTCAACCGCCCCATGGATTCGGTATTGCACTGTTATGGCATAGCTGACGAAGGGTTGGTTATAAACAACAATCTTCCCTTTTGCGTCTGTGGACCTTCTCTGAAGCTCATCGAAAGAAGCCACCACCAAAACTTCTGCTGTAATGCCTAGAAATAAAAGTCAGACAGAAATTAACACTGTTTCTCATGGGCCAGAGGGATCCAGCACACAAAAGGTCACTCAGGCTTGTCATCTCCTTCTGACCCCAGGAGAAAGATCACGGGGTAGGCAGTTTCCAAAGAGGGAGAAAAGACATTCAAAAGAATATAACATATCACTCAAGCTTTTCTAGCTCAGTTGGTCAGCTGATAGAAAGCCACAAACTGCTTGAATACACAAAGCTGTTAGTCCCCCGTCTTTTCCCCACCCTAAGAAGTCATGCATTTCACGTAATGACACTAACTATTTATTTTTAAAATTGCATTTCAGAAACCCCCTTTTGGGATTTACAAAACACATTTATCTTTTTATAACATAAATTTGATACATTGCAAAATAACCTTCAATGACATCAACAATGAGAACTCTGGAAGAATACTCCTAGAAGTCAAAGTTGTTCACAAACTCAACTTTTAACCAATGTAGCTTCTCCCAAGTTCCACAAAAGGTCGGCTTGCTTGTTTTCCCTCCTCTATATAAGAACACTCCTAAAGGATATGCACTCAACACCAAATACATAACTTACTCTCTCAATAAAAATCGTGAAATGTGTGTGTACTACAACCCTGCTATCTTGGTTAGGTGAGCCTACTTTCTTCCTGCTTTCTTCATATTGCTTGTCTAAAGCTTCCTGACTATGGAAGAGAGTTTCACATTTCTAGAGTCACATAAGACCACTAAAGATCACACTTAAAATAGCAGCCAGAGAAATAAATTAAAAAATTTTAGCAACAAAGGCAAGATGTAATGGCTAAATTGAAATTTTTTAAGTGGTAGATGCCCACGACCTTGTGAATTTTAGCTGCATGCTCTTGAAATATGCCAGGAACATCAACCCATATTTATCAGACATTCTTAATATTATGAATAGACTAGAAAATTAGGGGGTTTTTTGGGGGGGGCGGGTCTTGTTTTCTTACCTGAAAAGCTGAAATGTTAACTTCTCCTTGGAAAATGCTTTTAAAATATGTTATACTGAAATATCCATTCTAGACAATTGTAGTGTTCAATATAGTAAGTCCCATCACAGTGGGCTCTTTGAAGTGATTCCTCTCCTACTTTGGTTTCATCATCAAGTTGGCTTTTGTACTTTTACTTTAAGATAATTAGCTAGCGATCTAATACTCGGAACTTAGTTTATAATCTAAAAAACAGCAGGGTAAGGAAAGTAAGGGAGTCACCAGTTTTTCACATGACAATATGCATAAAAGTATACATAAAGATTCAGCCAGACAGATTTTGAGGTTGAAAACTTTTGGCAACCTAGAGTTACCTTGAAATCTGCCTGGTGTTATTGTTGGCCTAGCACAGGAATTTTCCGATGGTTTTCAGCTGCTCCTAATGAATGACAGGCTCCGTGGTCCACCCATGGGATGTCCCAGCAAGGTGGTAATTTTGGTGGCTGGATGGGAGCCACTAGGAATGCAGCCAAATTTCTATACATTTTCAAAATTAAAATCATACAAGGGTGGTACTTTTCTGTGGTCCATTCTTCAATTCTTTCAGCAAATGAGAGAGTGGAGTCCTCAAAGGCCAAAACCTAACCCAGACAAAAGAGGTGCCAACACAACTCACTAGTTACAGCTGTAGGTCAAGGCCCATCAACATGAACTTGGGAGAGTTTGAAGTAATCTGTTTTCCTAAAAGGTTGGCATCATCCCCACTTCCTCTGTCTCCTCCATCCTCTATGTTCAATCAACAATGCAGATTTCCAAGGCATGCGCTTATTTCTAGTTCAGAATAATTGGTAATATTAAAAACCATATCTGGGATTTTTTTGGTGTTGTTGTTTTACATATGCTCACAGTAACAAAGAAGCTTTATGGGGATAGTGAGGTGCCAAGAATTGTGTTTACACAAATTGTGTTTAACCAAATTGTGTTGGACTTGAGATCTGAATTTGACCCTTGTCTGAATCCAAGGGATCTTGCTCTTCCAATTAAACTGCACTGCTATTCGTTCTCATAAATGTAAAATACACAAAAAGCTCAGGGTATTCATTTAAACAGGAATGAAAGGGTAGAAGAAATGGGTATATAAATGTCTGCCTTAGTTGCTCTTGGTTGTTTTCTAATATACTGCTGATAAATCAGAGTAGCCAGGAAAAGGTTGCCCATGTCTGTAATCTCAATTATAAAGAAATATGTAAGAGAATGGAGTTTTACTGGGCAAAAAGTAAGATTCCCACCCCCCCCCAATATAAATAATTAAAGCAAAAGTGTGGTTCAAGAATAGAAACTCTACTATCTGATATATTGTATATATATGCATATTTGATTATTTGAAATTGGATAGGGAAGGGGGAAAACAAGATGAGAGGCAGGGGAGGGGGAGGGAAATGGGGACCAAGGCATGAGAAAGGATATCAATGTTTGTGAAATAATGCACCTTCTGTCTTGTGAATATAGTATAACCCTTCTATTAATTATAATGAAAAATGTATGGAAGAAAAAAAAAGAATAGAAACCCTAAGCTGAGCACAGTGGCTCAGTCCTGTAATCCTAGCTACTCAGGAGGCTGAGATCTGAGGATCACCGTTTAAAGCCAGCCTGGGTACCAAAGACCATGACACTCTTATCTCCAATTAACCACTAGAAAACCAGAAGTGGTGCTGAGGCTCAAGGGGTAAGGCAGTAGCCTTGAGCTAAAGAGCTCAGGGACAGTGCCCAGGCCCAGAGTCCAAGCCCCATGATCGACCACAAAAAAAAAAAAAAGAAAAAAAAATAGAAACACTGGGCTGGGAGTATGGCCTAGCGGTAGAGTGCTTGCATGAAGCTCTGGGTTCAATTCCTTGGTACTACATACACAGAAAAAGCTGGAAGTGGTATTGTGGCTCAAATGCTAACCTTGAGAAAGCTCAATGACAGTGCACAGGCCTGGAGTTCAAGCCAGGACTGCCAAAAAAAAAAAAAAAAAAACCCTGTCTAGCAAGTGAGGGTCTCTCAGTTCAAATCCCAGTACTACCAAAAGGCTAGGATGTGGGTATTATACCAGGCCTCAACTTATTAATGGCAGGGTTAGAAGGAGAACTTCATTGCTAGACAAAGTTCATTAGACTCTGGTTGCTTTATAAAAAGGATTACAGTGGTTAATTTTTTAAGAGATTGTGGGAATGAAGCTAAAAAGGCACTCCCAAAATGACACATTTAGCTACAACCTATTTTGCGCAAACAGTGCAGAAAAAGCCCAGGTTCCTTTTTACCCCGTACATCTCATTTTCAGAACGTATCGAATGCTTTTTAAACCAGTACTATGTGATTATTGTACCACCTTCCTGCACGGCAACTGCTGCTGCCCACTGTCATGAGTGGTTTGGGTCACATAGTCTATAAGACTTCCACAGAGAGCCACTCTCCATCTCTGCCCACTCTATCCCTCCAAGGACAGGTCAGAATCTGTTACAAATCAGATTTTGTGTGTGACGTTTCAAGACTACAGACAAAAACATGTCTCTGGAGGCTCAGTTCAACATAGTATGTTTTAGGAAATGGATTCTGATTTCAAAAAAGGCTGAACGCCAAACAGAAAATAGACTAGCCCTAGTCACAAAGAAGCCTTGAGTCCTACTCTTATCACATAATCTCCCACTGGTTGTGTTGCCAAAGACAACTAGTCTGCCCTTTCCTGAGCTCAAAGCTAGGGGGAAAGGAAAGCACTGTTGTTCTTGGGAACTCACTGTTTGGACTCAGAAGAAATAATGAAGTTGGAACTACTCTCAAAACAGATAAAAGGATACCAGAGCAGTCCTTTCTGAGGCCCATTTGTTTATGGGGAATATCGTGATCTTGCAATATGCTTCTCATGGAAGAAAGAACCCTAACATTTCCTGTTATTTCCATAATTTTATTCCTACGAGGTCGACTTTATCCTCAACTTTGAGGATAATAGGAACATGAGGACATAACATAAGATGAACAATAAGTTTCAAAAGAACACAGAATGGTGCCAGGAACAGGTGCTTCATGTCTATAATCATAGCTCCTCAGGAGGCTAAAATCTGAAGAGTACAATTTGAAGCCACTCTGAGCAGGAAAGCCAGTGAGACTCTTACCTCCAATTAACCACAAAAGAGCTAGAATTGGATATGTGGCTCAATTGGTAAAGCACTGACCTTGAACAAAGAGGCTAAGGGACAGTGCTAGGCCCTGCGTTCAAACTCCCAGACTGGAAAAATAAATAGACAAACAGAAAAACAGAATGTCACAAGTGTTAAAAAAGTAAAACTTAATGAAGACATAACATGAGTGAGTATAAATTCTGAACAGGAAGGAGTCTGGAAAATTGCCTATAAGAAGAAATAAATGAGTTTTAGACAATTCTGGCTGCCCCAAAACAAGGAAAAAGGCATCCCCAAGTAAAGAACAAAGGAGAGAAGACAAAAGTACCACAAAGAAGCATATTTGCTCAAAAGTGATTATGAAGCTTCCTTGCAAGCCCTCAGACAGGAAAACTCTCTACCATCTTCCAGTTTCTAATCAAGGTGCATCCTCAGCCTCATTCTGTGGACTCCAGGAAGAAAGGAAGAAACATTGTCAAGAAAATAAAGTTTTCAAGAAAAAAAACCTATCATCTTAGCTATAAGTTGAACAAGGGGTAAATTGCAACTCTAAATGATACCCGAAAGCCTATGAAGCATACATTCTCCCCAAAGTGTGTCTCCTGAAGTCTGGCTCAATTTAAAACTGATCCATCTGCATTGAGAATAGGACCGATCCTGCCTGCATCAATATCTGTGACACAGTAAATTACCACCATCTCAGAGGCAGCTGTCTGTCCACTGGTGTACTGAGAGTCACCATGCCAAACAGACACTTGAGAACAAGCCACAAGAAAAGCAGCTTGTCTACTTTGACCTCTACAACTTTTGTTGTTCAATGGAGGGTGCCTACCCTAGTTACATTACATGAACTATGCTTTACTGTAGGACCCACGTTTTACAGAGAGCATTATAGTAGCATAGCAAACACATGTATCTATAAGCATAGAACATTTTTACTCTTTTTAAAAAATATTTTTGTTATTATAAAGGGGATGTATAGAAGGGTTACAGTTATTTAGGTTAGATAATGAGTATATTACTTTTGGGATATGGTTTCTCCTTCCCTCACTCACTCTCTCACAGTTTTTCCCTCCCATCACCACCACCAAGGTGTCTAGTTCATTTTCAACATAGTGTCTAGTGAGAAACACTGCTGCATTTGTTCATCCCTTGTCCCTCCATTTCTTACCTTCCCTTGCCTCCCCAAAGGCACATGCACAAACAAATAAGACAAAATGAGAGGAAAAATAGCAACAAAGACAATAACCTCTTCTGTCCATTTTCTGGGGCTCATTTTGATAAATATTATTTTATATGATCGGTTGCATATAGGATCGTGCTTTCATGTTCCTCCTTCAAGAATATCCTCTGTTGGTGTCACTGTGTGAGAATGCCTAGAGTTCTGTGTAATTTATTATGTACCACTGTATTTTTTAACCATCTAGAGTGTTTTTCTTATAGATTTATGGGCACATTCTAGCTACCACAAATGAGAGAAACCATGCAACCCATATTTCTCTGGGTCTGGCTTATTTCACTTAATATAATTTATATTATATGCTCTAGTCTTTAGAAATCTGATTTCCTGAAAATTTAAACTACTTCCATGTCATTGTGCAGCGTGTAAAAAGACTCTGGAGCACCAACATTACTTTTAGAAATTATTGTAGGGAACATGAATACCCTAAAACATGAATTTTATCCTTTTCCAAAAACGGGATGAGCTGGTCTGTAACACTGAACCTATTTTTTTTCTTCTCACCCATGAGGTAACTCCTTGTGAAGGTGATGATGGCTTTTTTTTTCTGTGAACCACTACCATCTAAGTGAGCAGAAGGAAGAGGCCATGTGCCTCAACAGCTTTGAGCTCTGTTTAAGGAGCTCAACTCACAGATCTTACAATAGTTGAGATACTCAAGAAAGTTTCTGACCAGGTAGACTAAAACAGATCTAGGTATCATGTCCAGGGGCATGGTTAATGTCCCTGAGTTAAGGAGACTATGACAAGTGAGTGCTAATTGACTAGCAGACGTTAGCAGGTATGGTGGGAGGAAAAGAGGGAGTAGAGATGAGTGAAAATGTAGTGTCAGGGGGAAATGGCATAAAAGAGGTGGGATGACATTACATGGGAACTGTGTAACTCTGCTAAGGAATTTGGGTGAATAAAAAAAAATAAGTCAGGCGAATTAGGATTCACATTTATAGACTATCATGTACCTTCGTGTGATAGAGAAGGTACAAAATAATGTTCAGATGGATGCCAGTAGCTCATGCCTGTAATCCTAGCTACTCTGGAAGTTGAGGCCTGAGGATCCGGGTTCAAAGCCAACTTGGGCAGGAAACTCCATGTGACTCTTATCACCAATGAACCATAAAAAAGCTACAAGTGAGTGGTTCAATGGAAGTGTTAACTTTGATCCAAAAAGCTAAGGTAGAGTGCCATGGCCCTGAGTTCAACAAATTAATAACAGTAATAATAATAATAATAATGTAATTTTAAGGAATACCTTGACAATAGCTTAAGGTCTTTCTACTAATTCGGACTAAGAGATGAGAGTCTTCACACCATGAGGCAGTGGAGACACAGCCTTATGCACTATTTCCAGCAACAGTATGGATGGCAGGCCATTTACCATGATGCACTAACTGGATTTGTATATGTTTCTACTGCATGGGCCACACTGTTCAGTCTCTGTAATGACCATTTTCCAAGGGGAAGATGCATATAACTGGAATGTAGAAATCAATATTCCAAACACAAAAGTACCTTAAAAGTTAAGGTAAAGCTTTTCAGTTAAACATGTAATAATAAGGTATGTGTTATATATTATTCATCCTTCAATATTTGCCTAAAACAAGGTGATGTACCTCATCAAGAAATATACATCAGTACATATCCTGGCTTGAATACTGGCTATATATAATGCTCACTAGCCTTCTGCTTCTAAGTCAGTAGCTTGTCTTTGTCTAGTCCGAAAAGTGGAATCCCAATAATCTTGGGATCACTAAGCTTTATGTGTGCATTTTCTGAGAGGAGAGTGGTAGAATTACTCTTTATGTGATAAACCACGTTAAGAAGGAAGGGTAGGTATTTAAGGAACTCTGAACATGTGCTTATTAGTCATAAATAGTAATTATCGGATTTATTTACAATTTCATTTCAAACAACTACAGTAAAATTTTTAAGAGTAGATAGGACTTCAGTACAAATTGAGCCTACTTGAACTGAGAGTAGAGCTGTATTCTTTATCAGACAGGTCTAGGTTTTATTAAACTAATAATTAAGACGTTACAGCACAAAACCCCACATCAGTGAGTGGGTACCATGGGTCTACTTGGCAGCAAGAGCCACAGAGGCAGTGATGGAATGATGGGGGAAAGAAGCAGGAAGAGGACATATTGGAGAAATGCAGCAGGGCAAGGCATCAACAGAGCCCTTCTGTCCAGAAGAGATTGATGAAACGTTATTTCTTCTCCCCTTCCTCATAAGAGGAAGTATCTTGCAAACTACACTCTCCTTGTCAAACCGACATGACCCTGAGGCATAGTATACAGTTGCAGCTGAGCAGGTTCTTTAAAAACAATAGCAAAATTTGCCTTTGTCTCTTTAGAGTTTATCACCCTCAGCTGCAGGGGTGGCTAGTGGAAACTCTTCCCTCAGTACTGGGCCTGGAGTGAACAAAAATACTGGAGAAAGGAACAAAGGCATTACGAATGGCAGTTGATGTCACAAAGTGATTGGATACCCTAGGGAAGATTGCTCTGTGAAATTGAATAATGATGTGGGCTCTGTTATGTCTTTTTTAAAAATTCTTTCACAGTCTTTTTTCCGTTTCATGCACTTTTATTATTATAAAGGTGATGTACAGAAGGGTTACCGTTACATAGTCAGATAGAGAGTACACTTCTGTTTGAACAGTGTCACCCCTTTCCTTGCTCTCTCCCAGTGTTCCCTTCTTGTTCCTCTCTACAAGTTGCATACTTCAGTGTCCACACAGTTTAGTGAGTATTGCTGCTACATTTGGTCTATCTTTGTCCTACCATTTCTGTGTCCTCGCCCTCACCTTACCTTCCCCCCCGGGACAGACAAATGAACAAGACAAGAGGAAAAGAAAATAAAAACAGCAACAAAAGAAGAAAACCTCTTGTTTCCAATTCCTAGAGTTCATTTTGATAAATATTATTTTATATGATCAGATGCACGTATGATCAGATAGCACCAAAACGATCAAATAATCAACAACAGTGGAAACTTACACACCTGAAGAGGAATGTAGCAAGCATCGGTGATCCAGCACATGTAGGACCCCCACAAAAGAGGACTTAAAAGAGCAGGCAAACTCTAGAGATCCATAAAATAACAGGCTTGGCAGACTTGGTTTGTTAACCGCCTGATGTCATTCCTAACAGAAACAAGCAGCCTTGACACATGACTAAATAATTCTACACACTTTCAGCCGATTTCACTACTTCCCTCTACATGCATTTTCTCTCTGAATTCCATCTTCGCAAATCAAGGAGAAAAATGGCAAAAACTAGTGTGCTTCTGTTTGTGTTAGGTACAAAATAGTGTGATTACAGTGCTATGTCAGAGAGCTGAAATAACTCTATGACAACTCGGTATTCCAAAATAGGTTTTTTAAAATTTAACTGTGTTTTGAAGTGCTGCATGTTCTATGTAGTCTCAAAGAAGTAAAATTTGTGTAAAAATACTGTAATAAAGCAATTCTTGCCTGATATAACAATAAACCTAGATTAGTTTCAGGTTTCAATTTAATATAATTTTCCTCTTAAAGAAGATTCTAGAAATAGGATATTAATAGCAGAGTCATATGATATATATAGATGAAAATTTCCTGGATTATATTTTATGAAAGCCTTGTGACCAGTCGGACCTAAATGCAACTATTACTACTATAATTAAAGCCATTATATTTGTTGTGAGTGCATTCACCTCATTTTGTTTGACCAAAAAATAAGACAAAAAAAGATTCAACTATCTCTCCAAACTGTAAAGGGGGCAAAGTTTGGATTTAAACTCAAATCAAGCTGATTCCCGCCTCACTTCAAGAAAATTTTGACATTGATCCATTTTATTTCTACAATAATTTTAATCCCTGGATCCAATATTATCACAGACAGGAATAACTATTGTAAACTAAAAGTAACCTTTGAATTGCAGCCACCATGTGTCTCTGTCCTAATTACTAGGGTCAAAGAACATGTGGATTCTCACATTTGCAAGTGATGGAAAAGGCCTCTGCAGCTGACTTGGAAAGGTTTCTGGCTCACTCCATCAGGGTAAAGAGCTAGTGTCAGGCAGCTTCTAGCTGTTGGTGTCAGCTTCACCATCCCTGACTCTCTGGGGCCAAGCCCCAACCTAGCTTCAAAGACCACAGTAGCTATGCCACTCTTCCAGACCTCATCCTTACTGCACAGCCCAGGGGAAGGGTGGTCTTCCAGCAGTTCCCATAGGAAAAATGGAAGAAGATGGTTTTTTCCCCCTGGAGCCTCAGAAAGCAAATCTATTCAAGATTCCTGGGTTATATGCCCATCCTTACATCCAAGACTGTGACCAGAGGAATAGGCAATGCTGAGTCTTAAGCCAGGCAAGGCCCATCCACCCCCGGACCTGGCTAAATGGCCAATCCCACCCAAGCCAAAGAGCTGAGAGTTGGAAAGACTACAGTTCCCAGATATAAGGAAAGTGGATCCTGGGTAGCAAACAACAGATGGCCTCATAGGGATGACCCGTGATATTGCCACAAGATGTGGCACAGTGCTTTTCCCATATTTCGAATTCATGGTATATTTGTTTACTTGCATTGAATTGACCATATTGTTTATGATCTACTTTGCAAGGCAAAAACCTCTAAGCCATTTATCCCCAACAACTCAGATCAACAAAATGAATGGGAAGTTTCTGATGAGCTTTTGATGAGCCAATTAATGAAAACCAGGCACCCAGTTTACAACACTGAATAATGTATTAAATCACAGCAGAATCAAGTACAAATGCAGCAGCCATGGAAACGTTTTCATGCTACTGGGACTCCCAGCAAGCACAGGTCTCGAGAATCCATGTGCCCACTGTCAAGTCTACACTTCCTCATGATGGAAAGCCAAGAGCAAAACATTTGCAGAATTTCCATCCAAGTGGCTTTAAATATCTAAAGGGTATTTAAACAAAAAAAAACCCCACCAGATCTGTCTATACACAATAGAGACCTATTCTTCAGCTCTAGGGACTTGGGTGAAACTAATAACAGAAATAATTATTCCAGGCCCTATTTCCCACACTCCCCCGAGTACTCTGTGGTAGGTGAGATGGTCTACCTGTAAATAAACTGATAGGAACACTGAGAGTTGATTGAGGTCATAGAATTTTGTTAATTTCAGATCTAAGATTTAAACTCACATCTCCATTTGGAGATCGACAATGTCTGTCATTAAGAGGGTTTTTTTTTGCCAGTCCTGGGCTTGAGCTCAGGGCCTGATCACTGTCCTTGGACTTTCTCAAGGATAGAGCTCTACCACTTGAGTCTCAGCACTATTTCCAGCCTTTTTCTCTGTATGTGGTACCGAGGAATTGAACTCGGGTCTTCATCTTCATGCATGCGAGGCAAGCACTCTACCACTAGGCCAAACTTCCGGCCTATCCGTAACTCTTAATTACAAGATGCCTAAACATGAATTTCTGAGACACTGAAATAGTGAAACCAAAATTTTAAAATGTGTAATATGTATGGGGAGGAAATCAGATGTTGCTATATTTAAGTTAAAAACTTTGTTATTCTAATCTTGTTTTATTTATGTGTTTATATTGTTATCCTTATGTAGTTGTACAAAGGGGTTTCAATTTGTCAGTTTGTGAGTAAAATGCATCTTGATCAATGTCAACAACAACAACAAAAAAGATGCCTAAACACCAGACATCCCAAGCATTTCCGAGGGCGCCTTGATGTTTAGCAAATTAGCTTCCATAGCACAATGAAGTGACTAGCAGCTATAACTGAGTGTAATATACACACTTATAGAGTATTTGTTGATAAATGGAACTTACATCTTTTTCTTCTTTTTTTCTTCATTTGATCTGCTTTGAAAGTGTTACTATCTATTCAAGCAGATTTAGGTGATAGCCACTTCAGTATGGATTTAATTAAAATAGTACTGATAAAAAGAAGTAATATTTATGTAGGTTTACGTATGCCAGATACTGTTCTAAATGATTTTATTATGTTCACCCTTTTGATGTTCTCCACAACCTTATGAGATAGACATTTTTATTATCTCTATTAAATATAGGGTATTTTATTTATTTAGACTTGTGTTTTGCTGACTTACTTCCTGGTTTATTACTAAAATAATTTGAGGAGGCTTATGAAAACACACTGAAAAAAAACTAAAAATAAATTGAGGAAAGAGGGAGAAGAAAACCGGTATAACAAAATAAAATAATGCCATGGTCAGTAATATGGGAAAATCCGTGTCATGAGATGTGGGCAGTTGCTGGAGAGGACTATAAGTTCAGCTGTGAACTGCCTGGCAAACAAAACATGATCAGGCACAAATTTTCAGTGTCCAGAAAACCAAACAAGTGCCCAAGAAAAGCACTTATTTCCTATAAGAGTCTTATTTTCTAGGTCAGAATAAAGAAAACACTCTGTTCTACCATGAATATAACATGTCTATTTTCTCCCTCTCCCTCAGTTAATAAATCTTTTAATTTTGCAAGAAACATGACCTCATAGAAAAAAGAAAGAAAGGGACCAAAGTTTCCAACTTCTTCGTTCTCAGATGTGACTAAATGACATGAGAAGGGAGCCATATCTTTACTCTTTCCTGGTCATGCAAATGAAAATGGAAAATACCATTGTGGAATATGAGGTGGGTCTGGAAAGACAAGGAACAATTGGAGTTCCTGATATTATGGGAAAGTGTTTTTGTTGTTGTTGTTTTTGTTTTTGCCAGTCCTGGGGCTTGAGCTCAGGGATGAGCACTGTCCTTGGACTTGTTCAAGGCTAGAGCTCTATCACTTGAGCCAGGGCACTACTTCTGGCTTTTTTCTATATATGTGGTACCGAGGAATCGAACCCGGGTCTTCGTGCATGCTAGGCAAGCACTCTACCACTAGGCCAAACTCCCGGCCCACATGGGAAAGTGTTATCTAGAATTTTATATGACACAGAAGGGCCAAGCATGTAGTGCTTCAGGATTTATCTGTGTATTCTAAGCAGGACATCCATCCCATGATGGGAAGGACAGCAGATGGGTCTTAATCTTCTGTGTATCCATAACCCCTCCACCCAACTGACATAGAGCAGGCATGTAATAAAAGTCTTCAGAACGAATGGAAGATGGTGGTTCCAAATTCGGGGCTTGAAACCACATGCATGTGAGTAGATAACTGGGGAAATGCAAACATCTGGACTTAGAATAGTATATTTCATTAACTTTTGCCACTAGAAACTCATGTTTCTGAGATTAGTACATTGCTTTCTACATTGTAATACCTGACTGTCTTAACTCAGAATGAAAGCTCTCCAGTGCCCCTCATCCATTCAGAGTGTCCTCTAAATTTTGTGACAAAAGCTTTTTGGGCTTTCCAGTTTCTGATGCTGGTGCTGAAAAAAAAAAATGTGTTGTTTCTAAAATAGTTGGAAAAAGAAATGCACTTAGTCACTTTCACAGCATTCACAACCCCAATGTAAGTGATGGAGAGTCCCTGCAGTTTTGCACTCCACGGGCAGCAGGATAAACAGAGCTTAAGAAAACCAATCGATTGATTTTCTGTCCATTAAAAAAAATTAAGACCTAACTTATCTGAAATTGGGTTTATTCAGCATGACTCTTGCTCTAAGTAAGTGGATAGATATCCAAAGATATATGTATTATTCGCTCAAGAAGTGTTCAGTACTTTGGTGTGTGTGGGGGGGGGGGGGAGGAATGAAGGAAGGGAGAGGGAGGAAGGGAGAGAGAGGGGGAAACAGAAACACACAGAGAGAAACAAAGAAATGAAGAGTGAAACAGAAAGTAACAGAAACAGAGTTAGAGTAACAGGAGATTGTGTGTGTGTGTGTGTGTGTGTGTGTGTGTGTGTGTGTGTGTGTGTGTGTGTAAGAGAGAGAGAGAGCGATAGAGAGAGAGAAATATATAGAAGGTAGATATCAGTCCTTCAAAGAACTTGCCCTGCTCAACTATTAAAACTAAAATCTAGTCACCTACAAGCTCTGCCCTGCTCTGAGAGCTCCCAGCATGCCAAAGAACTTTCTGGAATAAGATGATGCATGTTCGCCGGTGTTTCAAAGGGATTCTTGGCAGTACAGCAAGCTGTGTTTTTCATCCCCATTCCTACCCCATCTCTTCCTTGCTGAGGCCAAGCTGGGCCTGGATTTTCCTTTAGTCTTGGGTTTCATGATAATTTCCTCAGAACGCAAGTCTTTATTTAGGTCCAGTCTTTTTCTTCCAGAATCTCATACATCCCCTTACAAAATATGTTCTGCCCTATAAGTAAAATGAGCCTAATGTGAAGGCCCACATTGCTGACAACACACTGAGCTGTCTTGAAAACAGGAAGATTGTTTCCAATAAAGAGAAGAAATAAGGTGAGCACAGTGGCAGGAATCTGAAATCCTGCAGGATTCACATGTAGCCTCGTTCCTGGGAACAACTTAGGCCAATAGCCCTAGACAAAAGTAAAAGACATTATTTGAAAACAGCTAACACAAAGAGGGTTGCAGTATGGTTCAAACTGTAGAAAAGCTGTCTAGCCAGCAAAAAGCCCTAAGTTCAAGTCCCAGTGCCACCAACAAAAAAATAAAAGAGGGAGAAAGGTGAGAAGGAGGAAAAATAAGAGGGGAAGGGAGGAAAAGGAGAAGAAGAAAAAGGGAGGAGGAAGGGAAGCAGAAGGGAGAGAAGAAGAAATAACGGATGGTGAGGAGATTGTGTATCAGCTCATGTTGAAGAGAGAAACCTTCCAAGACTCAGCGTTTTCTATTGCTGACCTCTTGTTTGTCTGTGATTAACTGGCCAGGTGGCAGTGCCCACCTCTCCCTCCATTTGATAGGACCAGAAAAGATCCCAATGCTGCTTTCAGGGCTTGATGTTCCATCTTCTGATCACGGATCACTCCCCTACCTCACCTCCCCTCATCCACTTTTGTGTTTATTCCAGGGCCTCTCAAAACAATGGGAGGCAAGAATCTACCTTCCAATCACACAAACAGTTCCACACTTCAAGTCATAATTCACAGCAGTTGCTTTCAAAAGAGAAGTGCCTTGAGGCAATAGAAAATAACAATAGGTTTTTCAATAAACAGCAATCTAAATTAAAAATGCTCTTTAGTAAATAAATGGGCCACTTTTGAAGATGCCTTCAATTTGTTTCAACATTAATGTAAATTTTAAATATAATTGAAGATGGGGGTGATTGGAAAACATCTTATCTGTGGCATCCGACCTAGTGCAGGTACTAAACAATAAGCAGACAATGCTCTGAGAAGCCATGGCTTAATCGTGATGAATGATGGGATGCACAGAAGATAGCTGTGGGAAAAAATACAATGTATTTGTTAGCATGAAAACTTTCTGGACGCATTTGGCTGGAATATAATATTTCTCCTTGGATACTTCAGAGAATTGTCTCATAAGGATGTAATAATATCCACAAATAATAATCCACAAAGACAAGGACTTATTGGGTTAATATCCTAACTATCAGAGTCACTAATGTGGAATTTCTAAATAAAGGTCATAAACAAACATTTGGTTTACATTCGATTTTTAGTTTCTTTCCACTTCCTTCGATTTTTATAGTTACTCATGGGAAACCTCCGATTTATTTAAGTAAATAAGCAAAAGTATTGGATTTATTCCCCCAATATTTTCACATCCTAACCCAAAGCACATTTAGATAAATATCTATACATACAGCAAAATGTTAGTGGACTTCGACATATTATTTGATAGGTTAAATCAGCAAGTCAAACTGTTTAAAATTCCTTCCCAAGATTAGAAACTTTAAACTGCCTTGAAGCAGAAATTCAGTTATTAAAAAAGACTATAACAAACGGACATTTTCTGCTGCACATTATAGTTCTAGCTCATGAATGTAAATATACCACACTAGCAAAATCAGCCAATATGAATCACAAGTTCTTGTCAAATCTTATTTTTATCTCATATCTGAAAATGACCCATTATAAGTATACTCAGAACACAATCTGTGATGTTATCATATTCTCATTCTCTTCCTTCCTCAGCCATAATGCTTGTTTTAAAAGTATGTATACTTTCACCAGGTGGAAATGTGCAAAACATCAGTGTATTCTTTAACTGTGTATTAATTATATGATACTTCACCTATCATCCCTCAACTCACATTTTATTTTTGTTTTTTGCTCAGACCCTGGACACTGTCCTTGAACTTTCTCAAGGCTAGCACTATACCACTTGAGCCTTAGCATCACTTCCAGCCTTTTCTGTGTGTGTAGTACCAAGGAATCAAACCCAGGGCTTTGTGCATGCTAGGCAAGCACTCTACCACGGGGCCACACTCCCAGTTCTCAAGTCACATTTTAAAATCCAGCACTGTTGAGTTCAGGATGACATATGTCACTCTCGATCATCTCTTGTTACTGCTTTCTAGTATTTCACTGTGAAGAGCATACATCATGTATTTACTACTCTGTTGTGACAATGATTCCTTATTATTACAAACAAGTCCGTAGAAATATTCTTATGCAGGCCTCCCTCATCACTGTGAGGGGCTTTGTGCCACTGGCACCTGGCTTACCTTTATTCTTTTTAAAACTTCTTCATTCAAATGAAAAATGTATTACTTTTTTTTTTTTTTGGCCAATCTTGGGCTTGGGCTCAGGGTCTGAGCACTGTCCTTGGGCTTTCTCAAGGCTAGCACTCTACCACTTGAGCCTCAGCACCACTTCTGGCTTTTTTCTATGTATGTGGTACCGAGGAATCGAACTCAGTATTCGTGCATGCTAGGCAAGCACTCTACTACTAGGCCAAACTCCCGGCCTAATATATTACTTTTATAACCATCTTATACTTTCTATTAATACATTATTAGCCACTTTTTTGTTTACATGAAAGTATTCACAACTAAGGCTTAAATAAATGCTCTTTAGAATGAGAGTGAAGTATATATGGATGTTCTCCGCATGAGGAGGAAGGTCCAATTCCATGAACTCGATGGCACAACCAGGACTCTTCTCAGAAAACTCATCATTGGATGTTTTCCTCCAAGGTAAGTGCAAAAGGTACACTTGAAAGGTAAGATTCAGGCACAGAATAATATAGCAGGCTGAGTTTTTAAATTTACAAATAATTAGTCCTGTCCCTAATAGCTCCATTAGCTTTAAAGTAATTTACATCATAGTCAGACTGACAGCTTGCAAAAGGAGAATAAAAAGGAAGAGGCCATTATTAATAGGCTACAAGGCTGGCACTTTCCCAGAAAGGTAAGACTAGAAATTATCTCATTTATGCCCCATGATTAACACAGTATGAACTGTTGTTTAGCTTATTAGGTTTTTAAAAAATTTTAAAAGTCTAGATATCTTGCAGCCACACAAACTCTTAGAAGGCTTAGTATCAATAATAGTAATGAATTACCAAAATGGACACTTCACAAGTTAGTAACAAAGATTAGAATTGGAAACTCGTCATTCCTCAAGGTTTTTACTAAAAGTACAGAATTAAGCTATCCTCTAGGTCTCTCACTTTCTTTCCTGGCAATTTCTGTCATAAGGAATCTGGCCTTGAGATTGCAGCGTCCACTTTTCTACCTTTCAGTACTATGACCATCCGCTTACCTCTCCTCAGCATGAAGTGCTGTGCAGTCACTGGACAAACACATCTTAAATACTCTCTTCTTCTTTCCTGTCCCAGCCCCAGTGAACCCTGACTTCAAGGTCATGTGTCACTTCCCTTGAACGCTTGCTTAATCCCATTCATAATCATTCCCCTTGCTTCCATCTTACATTAGTATCTCCTCTTTGCTTTGTCTGTATGCTATCACCACCTAATCATCTCCTGGGAGTACACTGGTACAAATACAAATACCAGTGACTGAACACCTACCACAGGACAGAAATGATCGTAGGGGCTGGAGAGACAGTTGTCCCATCAAGCTCTAAGCATACTGACCCCCAGGTAAGCAAACAAGAATGATTACTTTGGTAGTATTGGCAGAGAGAGTGTTGTGACTTTTAAGACATTCCTGGTAGGTAGGACAAGTGATCGTTCTGGTCCAATGTTACCATTTTGGGACATGCGGTGACCTTGTATGAGGACAGGATTGCTCTCTACAGAATCAAACAAATGGTCAATATATTTTAAATTAAGCTCACTATCCACTGTCTTCATCCAGTTTCTTCTCAGGTCTTTCTGTGTGATTTTTCTAATAACCTCTCTAACAATATATCACTATGATTTTTCATTTATCTCAAACTTGAAAGCTTTATCATCTTTGGTTCTATACTTCTTCATCTTTCATATCTAAAAGGTACTATTCTTTAATATTATATATTCTTAAATCTAAACAGTCCTTCATATCTGGACTCTCTTCGATCTTTCTCTTTTCCCACTCATTTCTCACACAGTCAAGAGAATGCTTTCTGGAAATGTTTATCTGAAAAAAGTTATTTTAAAATGGGGGAGTAGGTTCCTCAGACTATAAATCCAATTTGGCCATGTCAGGTTTTCAGTTATTCAGGCATTATCTTCTTTCTATCTGTCCTCTGTGTTATCACTATGCATGTTTCAGAAATGCCTTACACATTTCCATGTCACCCAAACAGAAGTTGAGATGGTTATTAATTTTACCATTTCAACTTGACTGGGATACAGTATGTTCAGAAAGAACATGCTTCTAATTATAATATTGAGAGGTCCGTCAGGGCCTGAATAGACTGAGGAACAGTGACTTATATCTACCTGATTGAGTCTTCTTCATCAGTCTTTTCCTACTCCTACCTAGTATTTCTTGTTCTTAGGCTTAGACCTGAAGTAGAATCTGTATTATCAGCTCTCCAGATCTCAGACCTTAACTTATGATAATTCTCTTTACACACACACACACACACACACACACACACACACACACACACACACACATATGCAGGCACTATATATATATATATACACACACATACATATGTATATATACGTATATGTATGAATGTATAATCACATTACATATATATACACACATATATATCTAACAGATTGATGAAATATACAAGTAATAGTTACCAATAAAGGTACCTCTCAAGGCACTTTATAACTAATTCTGTACGAGGTAAACTCAAGAGCAAGAAAAAGCTGACAGCTTTTGGGCTTGGTGATAACTCACATGGGTTAAATATAATTACACTTTGGCAAAGTCATTCTTTAGTTCCTTCAAAAAACATTAGGTTGTTATCTGGCATCCATGATTTATTTATCCACTTTCTCAATCCAGCCTTGAACATCTTAATACACTTATCAATAGTTGATCTCAAATTTGTAGGCCATCTCCTGCTAAAGAAAATTAATCTTCTTAATGTTTTTCTCAGAAAAAAATATGATTCAATTAGTTGAAATAAACTTTTAAGATTTCCTGGAAATTTTGTATGTGATTTTTTTTCCAAGACAAAGAAATTCAAGATTATAAGAAATCCTACATAAGGCTGTGATCTAGTCAGCTCTCCTAGAGATATTAAAGTGCCTTGAGCTAACTGGTACCTTCATGTGTTTCTCAGGTGTTAGCAGAATAGTATTGACTCTTAGGAAGCTACTGTCAATGTCAAATGCATCACAAAGCCCTTTCTTTTTACTGTCATTGTGTACACAAACATGTTCTCACCAGCTTATTTCAAGCCACTAAGATTCAAGGCTATCAACATACATTGTTTCATAATTAATATCCCAGGGAACATGATGTACCCTTTAAGATTTTCAAGAAAGAAATCACTTCTTAGAAGATCTATCATAAAATTAAACATTGGATTACCACTCATATGACCTGAAAGTCTGACTACCCTTAAAAGCATAGAAACTAAAAAATAAAGCAACCCTGACTATGACTTACATATTTGGAAACTCAAAACATAAACAGTAAGTAAAGAATTGACCTTGGGACCAGGAGGGTGGCCTGGTGGTAGAGTGCTTGCCTAGTATACACGAAGCCCTGGATTCAATTCCTTGGTGCCATATATACCAAAAAAGCTGGAAGGGCTGTTGTGGCTCAAGTGGTAGAGTGTTAAGCCTTGAAAAGCCCAAGGACAGTGCCCAGACCCTGAGTTCAAGCCCCAGGACAGGCAAGAAGAAAGAAAGAGAGAGAGAGAGAGAGAGAGAGAGAGAGAGAGAGAGAGAGAGAGAGAGAGAGAGAGAGAGAGAGAGAGAGAGAGAAAGAATTGCTCATGCCAAAGCTCTGGAAATGATTTCTCTCTAAAGCTACATGAGAAACTATTCAATGCCCAAATCGATGCTTCACAGATTGGCATAAGGCAGAACACTGTTTCTGCACATATTAGTATGTGTGGTAAAAAAAAAAAAAAGTTCCCTTTCTAGGATGCCATCGAAAGCAAAAATAAACATATTTCATTCAATGCAAAAAAAGAAAGAAAGAATTGCCCTTGTAATGACATTGTATAGGCAAAAATCAAAGGAAATGTCATAATCTATTGGATAAAGCTAATGTTGGAAGTGTGGAGAGATAGGCCTCTTTCTTCTTGAATATTTACCCAAGTGTCTATCTTTACTTTATGACTTATTTACTGTAAAACAGACACTAGTTTTTAAATACCAAATGTAGAGTATTCAGCTAACTACACTCCTTAATTCATAGTACAAAATCATTATTTTCCTATACAGAGCAAATAATTTTGTTTTGTTTGCTTATAAAATATATTGGTTGCCTGGTATTTCCTTTCCCCAGTCCTCTTCCCATGTCCTAGACACATTCTAAGCTGCAACCATTCTACGAAGACTTTTGTTTATATTTCCTCTTGTAGCATGT
The DNA here is from genome assembly GCF_031878675.1 of Megascapheus bottae. Lineage (NCBI taxonomy): Eukaryota > Metazoa > Chordata > Mammalia > Rodentia > Geomyidae > Megascapheus > Megascapheus bottae. Next base: position 37,976,907 of record NC_143517.1, on the reverse strand, counting down.
AAAGCATTAAGCTGTGTGCATTTAAAATGGGATTTATATGTATTCAATTGTATCATGTATGCTATATATTTTTGCTTTATTTACTTTGCCTGGCCTCGAACTCACAGGGCCCACCTATGTGTATATGAGTCACTGCCTTCCTGAAGTTCCCAAGAACAGGCCCTTTACCATGTATTTACGTCTCCATTCTTCTACTGTTGGGCTTCCCTATGGTTCTTGCTATGATCTTGCTATGAACTGAGCTACAATAGTGATCCTTGTATGTGAGCCTGTTGGAGACTTGTGACAATTTCATTGTGAAATGTACTAGGGAAGTAAGTAAACTATGGGGTCACTGTGTATGCACAACATGTTTAAATTTACTATGAATATCAAAATATTGGTGCTTCATATCCACCAGTAGTGTAGGAGGATGCCTGTGTCCTCACAACCAACACATTTCTGCTAAAAATGATAGCCCTATTTACAATTTTGGCACTTTTTATTTAGGATACCTGCATTGACTTTTAAGAGCCTCGTGCTCTTTTCTGGTCTTCCACTCAACGTTGGTGGCTGTACCACTTGAGCCACACTTCTACTTTGAGAGTTTTGTTGGCTATTTGGAGATAAATTGTCTGCACAGGCTGGCTTTGAATTGCAACCCTCAGATGCCAACCTCTTTAGTAGTTGGGATTATAGGCAAGAACCACTGGTGTCCAGCTTGCCCTGATGTTTTTTTGCTGGTCATGGGTTGCTCTGGGCCTGGGCACTGTCCCTGACCTCTTCAGCTTAAGGCTAGTGCTCTACTCCTTGAGCCATAGCACCACCTCCGGTTTTCTGGTGGATAATTGGAGATAAGTCTCGTGGACTGGCTTTGAACTGTGGTCCTCAGATCTCAGCCTCCTAGCTATCTAGGATTAGAAGCCTGAGCCATCGCACCTGGCAAATTTTAACTATTGAGACAATCAAATTCAGTTTTTGCACTTGATAAATCATGTTTATGTGCAAGAATAAATATACACAACAGATAGTTATGATGACACAATTCTTAAAGAAATCACCATGAGGAGAATGGAAACACTTCAAAGATATAGGCAGAACAGATCCACCAAAAGGCAAGATGAAAGAGGTTTCCCAGGAAGACACAAGCTAATGGACAAGACATAAGTGGATAAGAGGCTGCCACTGAAAGTGGGACAATACCTCCCCTCAAAGCAAGTCCTTATAAGAAAACAGGTTTGCACAATGACAAGTGTAAAGTGGACAAGTGCCTTATTAAGATGAATTCCACTTCATTCTCACATCTGCCTTGATACAGAGAAGGGGAATTTACACTGTGACATACTGTGGTCAAATCTATCAGATGATTCCCTGCCCATAAAATTCCAATTTAAATTATCAGGCTCTCTAGGACACCTCTGTTCTTACTGAGAGTAGGTAGCAAACAAAGAAGAAATCCTGAAAAATGGAAAATTCTATTTTCCTGATGAGACTGAAGGAGGAAAAGAAAATACGTGCAAATAACTAATCATCTCCTGGTGGGATATTTCCCTTTTTTGTCTGGTTTCACTCAAATGCAAATCAAACTTATTATTTGAATCTGACAGGAGCATAAAAGAACTAGGAAAAATCACATAGCTCTAACTAAAGTTCGAACTCAAATGCATTTTCAAATATGCTTTTTAAATTTGTGCTTTCTCATAATCCACTCATCATTTTATCAGTAAATATTTCATATGCATCTCTTATATACTAAGCACTGGTCATAAGAATTTAAACTGTGCCTTGGACAATGAAATGATTCTAAGTAAGGGATTAGCATGAGATCCATATTTTATAAAGGCAATTAAAGCAGAAATATGGAGATGGATTAAAATGAACTGAGAACTATCAGCTAAGAGAAAAACTGTAGCAATATAGGCATTCATTAGGCTCTGATCTTTGAAATGACATCAGAGATATAAATCTTATGTGACATTGGGGTTTGCTGGCCCACTGAATGCTAAGTAAGGGAAATGCACAGATTTATTCACTTACCAAACATTTCTATCTATATTGCCATGTGAGAACTACTAGGTTGAAGACTAGACTGGGGCTTCTCAACTTTGGTGTTACTGACATTGCGGAATACATAATGTTGAGAGAAAGGAGGAGGAGTGTCCTGGATATTATAGGATATTTAGTGCCATTCCTGGTCTCTTCAAGTAAGCACTGTCCACTGGTGGTGTGTGTGTGTGTGTGTGTGTGTGTGTGTGTGTGTGTGTGTGTGTGGTGTGTGTATGTGTTTTAGTGTTACTGGAATTTACATTCAGGATCTCATACTTATTAAGCAGGGATTGGGATTGTACCATATGTAATGACTCTGAGTTTAAGAAGCATATAATCCAGGAGAAAAAAATGCTAAAAGCATTTTCATGGTACAAAAAAAAACAGGAGATGATGAATTCTCATGATGAGTAAGCATAGGACTGACTAACAAACCTCATAGAGGAGAAGACATGTGAGCTGAATTTTTTCATCACAAATACTGCAGGCAGACAAAATACACCAGATGATAAAAGCATGAAAGCAAGACATCATGTGAGTTTCTAGGAGAATTTTGAGGCTCCTGGCTTAAACGCCTACGTGAATGGCAATCTCATTAGCAAAGATGAGAAGAATAGGAGAAACAGAATGCTTAGTTTATGAGACTGACAAGACAACTAACAGCTCTTAAAAATGAAGATATAAGCTAAAGGAGGATATATACACCTTTAATCTTAGCACTTGGAATGTTGAAGCAGGAGGAGCAAGGGTTTGAGGTCACCAGAAAAAAAAAAAACTTTGAGGCCTGCTTGGGCTACATAGCAAGGCTATATGAAAAAAATAATCGAAATAAATGAGCATACAAATCAGGTATATATATATTTATATTGTTAGCAATAATATTTTAGATACATTATATGCTTATATTGCATAATCAATAACACATCACATATGTTATAAATGTTTATTGCATTAGTAACTTTAAATAATTTAAAATATGAAGACAGAAACTTATACTGGCATTTTCTACATCTGTTGGAACAATTTCAAATCATTTACGATCTTACAACTTCCTAGAATATTCCAATCATTACTCAATTCTACATTATTTATTGAAAATGTGAATATATCGCCTCTAAAAAAACTTTGTCTTTCTATAATAAAGAACTTTATAACCATATTTAAAAGAAAAAAATGTAAGTATCTAAATTTCAATTACAATGCTTTACTACACATTTGAATTTTATAACCACTAAAAGTTAATTCAAATAGTATTATTAGCATGTGGTAAATGCTCATGCTATATAGGATAAAAGGATACAAAATATATGCGATATGAACTCAAATTTTAAAATAGGGATACAGACATGCAGAAAAGTTAGAGAAAAATAGACATGATAGAAACAATCTTTCTTAAGGAAAAGATCCCAGATGATGATGACGATTTTAATATTTGTACATATATTCCTTTAGTGGACAGGCATTAATTTTATAATCAGATAATATGTTAACTGAGGGTGGATCAAAAGTATCATCAGCATATAGCAGAAAAATACCTTTCAATTAAAAATGAATAATACCTTAAAAGAAACACCACTTTAACAAAATGTACTGAGGGAGTTGGAAAGGTGGCTTAGTGGTAGAGTGTTTACCTAGCATGCGTGAAGTCCTGGGTTCGATTCTTCAGCACTACATAAACAGAAAAAGCCAGAAGTGGCACTGTGGCTCAAGTGACAGAGTGCTAGCCTCAAGTAAAAGAAGCTCAGGGACAGTCTCCAGGCCAGAAGTGGCACTATGGTTCAAGTGATAGAGTACTAGCCTTGAGTAAAAGAAGCTCAGGGACAGTGTCCAGGCCCTGAGTTCAAACCTCAGGACCAGCAAAAAAAAATGGACTGATGCTCCAACATTGACATAATCATTTCTATCTTCTGATATGTGTTAGGTGCTGAGGCTACAGAAGGTAAATTTTCAGTTCCAAGCTTTTATGGGCTCTTGAACTAATACAATACTTATAACTGACAGCACAATATTTGAGAAAATACCTCTACTTGTGAAGAGAGATTACTTTTACTTTCTGCTAAATGGGCCTAGAGACCACATATGAAGATCCAGAGTTACGTCTGCAGGAGAGAGTTACATACTCTGCAGTCCACTGCCTCCTGGGTTTGACTGCTGATCCTTATTCTTTTACTTCTATTCTGGTGTTATCTCAGGATGCACTGGAAGTTATTCTTTTTCCTATCTCACTTCTAAAATTGCATTTTGTTCTCATCTCTTCCTACTTAATCTGTTTATATATACACATTCAGAAAGCTCTCAGATCTCTCCCTTGCCTTGCCATATAAAGAAACTAACTCATACTATACAACTTAAATCTATACTGAGAAGTTGTTTGTCTTTTAAATCATTTCTGGTAACAGAATGTGCTCCATGTCTGGGAGAACGTAGACCTCAACTGCAAAGATTCTCATAAAATTCCTACTTCCTAAATGGAAAGAGGTCTTATTCCAACTATCATTTTTTAAGGTCTAATTTTTTGAGACCTATGGTGATTAAATGATTCAGTCATACTACTAGAGAGCAGCTAAGCCAAAGTGACAACATGGGTTTCCTGGGAGAGGGGGGAGAAGATGGCTCTTCAGAAATTTACTTGCACTTAGAGATGCTTTCATGCAGACTTTACTCCACCTCCTGTGGGAATCTTCACACCTGATCCAGTCTAACTCTCCTGGCTCCTCAAAGCCTAAAATATTCTAGTTGCCAGACAACCGTTTATCTGCTTTCAACCCCTTTGGATGAGAACTGAAAGTGAGTAGAATACGAGAATAGATTCCAGTTGAGTAAAACTCACTTCCCTTGGGGTTGAGGGCCCCAAGAGCAATGTGTAGTTTGTGTAGTTAGCTTTCAATAGCACTCTGATAGTCAGGGAAAAGCAGGCCCCAGTACAGAGTAAGAAGAAACAGGAAGAGAAAAACATATCAAAAAGAGCATGGAGAAACTAATACATTCTGCTATCAAAGTACAAGTGGCAGAAGCTTTTGAAAAAGATCTGCTCCAGTGAGATGGCTAAAAATAGGGATCATGTGAATGAAAATAACATTAAAATAGCTGTATGTGAAGTAATGCAGTCCAGTGATTGATAATATGAACTCTGGATCTGGACCTTCATTTCATGTCTGAAAACAGCTTCTTAATAGTTGTATAACCCAGAGTAAACTACATAACCTCAGAGAGTCTGCTTTCTTCATATGTAAAAAGAGAATACATTTTTAAAAAGAGGGCTGGCAGTATGGCCCAAGTGCCTGCCTAGCAAGTAAATTCAAATCTCCAATGCCACACACACACACAACACACACACACACAACACACACACACACACACACACACACACACACACACAGAGTGTAAAGAAAATCTATCCTTTTAAAAAGAGGGCTTATGGTTTATCTCATGTTGTTACTATATCTGACTTTGGGACCTGGTATATTGGATATATAGAAAGAAGCAGGAAAGACTTAGAACTAAGAAGTGCCATTCTGGGATCCCAGGATTTCTTGGGATTTGGAGATGAAACAACAAGTCCTTGACAGAACCTGTTCAAGGAACAATCTAAACAAGATATGGATCAGACACGAAGACATTTCCATCCAGCCATCAACACAGGGCAGAAGCCTCACCAGCTCAAGGAGCTTAAGTTCAGCCTCTAACAAAACACTGGCTGAAAAATACTATTAAGCAAGCCTTATATAAATGAATGTATGAGATCTGGGAGTTTGATCTACTGACAGTGCTTGCCTATCACGCGTGAAGACCAGGTTCGATTCCTCAGTACCACATACATAGAAAAAGCTGGAAGTGATGCTGTGAAGAACCTCTAACCTTGACAAAGCCCAAGGACAGTGCCCAGGCCCTGAGGTCAGCCCTGGGACTGGCAAAAAATAATGCATGTATCCCATCATCTAGAAGACTGTGCATGTCCAAGGCTGTACCCTTTCAGCAGCAATTAAAAGGGAATTTTTAATGATCTGGATAAAGTTAGAACTCAGTTGTAATAACAGACTTGAACTTACACAAATATTCAACAGTAAAGTTGAAAAGTACAATTGTCCATAAAAATCTTGTGACTAAAATATTTGTACTCAAAGATTGTTTTCAATATATTACATAGAATGTTCATTTTCCACTACATGTTATTACATGAAAAGAAGCAACAAATTATGGCCCAGATAAATGAATAAAAGTACACACTAGAAACTGCCTTTTAGGAGGCTCAGATGTAGGATAAAACAGACAAATAGCTAGTACAATTATTAACTATTGTGTACACAATACACCACATACCAAAATCAGACACAGTGACAACAGGAGATAAAAACCATAGGAGGGAAAATGAAAGAAAAAAGAAATAACTTCACATAGTACATTAAAAATAACAACTACAGTCAAGATCAAAGGAACAAAAGGCGCATGGCATCCTTAATATGTGACTATTACATCCAAACAGTACAAGAGCAAGGACTCAATATTTGCATACTCAATGCTATGGACATGGTATTGGAAATATAAACATAACTACATAGACATAAAAACCTATGACTCTATGGACATAATGTTTTATTTCATAAATTAATATGTATCTATGATATACAAACCCTTAGCCTAATTTTGATTATGTTCTAAAAACTAAGTGCCAGTGATTGTACATAGACATTCCCTTCTTGAACACTTGTTTGTTAAACACGTCATTTGAAATATGACGTAAAAATCAATGTTAATGAATTCTTTAATAAAAAAAGTTACAAAAAACAAAACCAATAACAACTACAAAGAAAAACCTCTTGTTTCCCTTTTTTCATATATTTTTATTGTAATTAATAGAAGGGTTACATGATATTCGCCAGATAGAAGGTGCATTGCTTCACATACATTGATACCCTTTCTCATGTCTTGGTCCCCATTTCCCTCCCCTCAACTGCCACCCCTCATCTTGTTTTCCCCCCTTCCCTATCTAATTTCTAATAACCAAATACAAATATATCCAATATATCAGATAACAAAGTGAGATACTGTAACAATATGAGATAACCAAGGGACAGCAAAAGAGATGAGAGATAACATAGTACATTAAGGACAACAATAACTCATTATATGGCTTTTGTTTCTATATCCTAGAGGTCTTTTCGTTTAGCTTCATACTATATGGCATTATGTAGTTTCCCTATCTTAAGAATTCATTTTGTTATACATTTATTTGAATTAAGGAAGGGAAGCAGAACAGCAAAATGGTGAGACAAAGGACAAAAGGTGAACCAATACCACAGCCAAACTTGAAAGACAGTATGATGGAAATGAATTTTACAACTTGGGAGATGGAGAACTGGCAGAGAGGGAACATGGGAGAAAAATGTGGGAGGGGGTACTAATATTTAACAAGATATATACTCACTACCTTATGTCTGTAACTGTAACCCCTCTGTATAATACCTTGACAATAAAATTAAATTTAAAATATTAGCTATTATAGCTATGTAATATTAAAAGGAATACTTATATTACTGAGGGAAGATATAACATTATGCTATAACATAATTATCAATAAAGAAATAAAAATGATTTCTAGGAAGACCAAATGCCAAGTCTTCAGTTGAAAAAGAAATTTCTGGACCAAGGTTTAATAGTATATTTAAGCTAATGAAAGAAACAATATGTGAACTTCATAGACTGATAGGGGTACTAGGGTATAAACTGAGGATTGTGTGCTTGCTAAGCAGGGATTCGATGAGCCATACCCTTAACTCCTTTTGTTTTGGTTATTTTTCTAATATGCTTTCATGTGTTTACCCAAGGTGGTCTGGACTGTTATCCTCTCATTTACACCTCCTACACAGGAAGGATAACAAGCATGCTCCATTATAGCCTGTGTGCTAAGATGGGGACCTTACTCAGTTTATATCCTAGTACCACCAAAAGATAAAAAGAAAAATAGGGAAGCAAATGCTCTCTCTTTCTGACCACCTTGAGGTGAACAGTTCTCCTCCACTGCATGCTCTTGACATGGATCCGCTGCTCACACACCAGGGTCAAACAACCATGGGGACTGAACCCTTGACAACTGGACCAAATTAAACACTTGGCTGTAAGGTTGTTTCTATCAGCTGTATGGTTGCAGTGTCAAGAAAAGTGATGAACACAGAAAATTAGTACCTGAGAAATGAGATTACTGTTGTGGTTGATAAGCCTTTAAAACTGGTTTTCAAGGGGAAATTGAAAGTGTTGGAGCAAGTGTCTGGAAAGCTCTAAGCTTAATGGATGATTCTGGTAGGATCTCAGAAGACCACAATTCTGATGAAAATGACTGCAGAAAAGTCAATGCTCATGAAATTTCAGATGCAAATAAGGAATGTTGAGAACTGCACTAGAAGACATTCATACTACATTCTGGCAAAAAATTTATCCATATCTTAAGACTATATAAGGCCTGAATTCAAAGGTGACAGACTAATTATCTGGCAGAGGAAGCTACAAGGGGGCCAGTAGTTAGGCTGTGGCAAGGGTATTGCTGTCTACATTTAGCCATATTTATAGTGAGAAACAAAAGTAAAAAGCAGTGCAGAAGGATTTGAAAAATGCACAGTCAGGCCAGATAAGGAATGAGTTAGAAGTTTTAAGCAAGGAGGATATAGATATTAAATAGATTAGCACCATTGAAAGAAGCCAAGAACTTTGCACCATAATAGTAGGGAATTGGCCACATTCCATTCAGCCCAGACAGGGTTCAGGGTGTAAAATTGCCCACTCATTTGGAAAACTTTTTCTGAGAAGAGTTTCTCTATCCCCAAAGGACCACCCAGGAAGCACCATCTTTCCCTGGCTTCAGCTAGTAGGCCCCTGGAGCCTTGGCCCCTCTATGGCATACCTTAACTTTTGCTACACAAATGCCAGGTCTTGCAGGCTTGCAGGATGCCATGCTTATGAGATCATGGAGCATTCCATCAGGATTTCAAAGGAAGTCCTGGGAGACCAGGCAATATATGTTAAGGTCAGGATCCTTGGAAGCAGCCCTTGAGCAAGCAATGTGTAAAGCTGTGAGGGCAAAGCTTTAATGGAGACCCCAGGATGATAGAAATGTGAAGAACATGAAACATCTTCCTGGGAAAACAATAGACAACAAATGGAGCCAGGCAACTGTGCTCCAGGTGGACACAAACATCAAGGCCTTGGGGACAGAATTTCCTGAGCCTATTAGAGCTCCTATCATGACCCCACAGTTTGCTTGGATGTCATACTTAAAGCTACAAGATATAGCTTTTGCTTTGCCTGATTCCTGCCTTGCTTTGGTCTAATGGTTTTAGAAATGTGTGCTCTGTGCCACTTAATCTTGGATGCATATAACTTTAAAAAAAATTTGCAAGTACTCTCAGTAAATAGTCTTCCTTAAGTCTAATAAGAGACTGGAGTTTGCATTTCTGTGTGTGTGTGTGTGTGTGTGTGTGTGTGTACTGGTTCTGAGGCTTGAATTATAGGCCCTGGGCCCTGACCTTTAGCTTTTGTTCACTCATAGTTGGTTAGTTTTTACTACTTTAGCCCCAGCTGCACATCTAGCTTTTTGGTAGTTAACTGGAGATAGCAGTCTCAGACTTTCCTGCCTCGGCTGGCTTGGAACCGTAATCCTTACATTTCAGACTTTTGAGTTGCCAAAATTACAGATCTGAGTTACCAGTACACAGCTTAAATTTGTACTCCTTTGGGTTTTTTTTTTGCAACACAGTGTTCTTAATTAGTGAAAAATTAGAAACCTAAAAATTCAGCAGCAGTTTTATGAGATATGACTTATACAAAATACCAAACAACCAATAAAGAAATGTAGAAATACATATGACACAGCAATGACAGTCATAATACCATTGAGTGAAACAGTTACAAAACAGCTAGAATAATTGATCCCATTAAAAAAATCTGCAAGTGCACAGAAAACTCTGAAAAGTCTATATAGCTAACTAATAGTTTTTATCCCTAGTTGGTAGTTGCAGCTGGTTTTATTTTTAACAGTGTAATTTTTTAATAACATAGGTAGGCCTCATAGTATAAAAGCTAAATAAAACTGCTATTTTTTTTAAAAAAAAAGAAGTCTGAAGTAGGAAAGAAAGCTGAATGTACCAACTTTAATACAGGGACGTACCTGGAGTAGTCTGCTTCGGTGGTTAAATTTGCACTTGAGCAATTTTTAACTTGTTGAGACTTTGGGAACTCGTGGAGATGGGCAAAATGTATTTTGCAACATGAGATGACCATGAGACCACAGGGTCCAGGAGTAGAATATTTATGATTTGGATATGAAGTGCCCCATACAAACACACATACGTTAAAGAGTGTTGTCCCCACCTGGTGAAACTATTTTGGAAGATAATGGGAACCTCAAGAGATGGGACCTAGTTGGAAGAAATATGTCACTGGGGGCAGATCCTTGGGGAATTTGTTGTCTCTGGTCCCTTTCTGTCACTCTTTGTACTTTCTGTCAGCCATGAGGAGAATAACTCCCCTCCACCATGTACCCCATCACCATGGCATTTTGGGGGCCCAGCCTAATGGACTAAACCCTCTGAAATCACAACCCAAATAGTAAAAAAAAATAGTAAAGATACAATCTTTAGAATGGAAGAAAATGAGAAAATGTATATATCTGGGAAGGAACACAGATCCAGAACACATAAAGAACTTTTACAATTCAAGAAATAATGATGAAAATTCAAATAGTCTAATTGAAAATTAATCAGATAATTTGAACATACATGTCTCCAAGATAGACATTTAATTGGAAGGATGCCCAATACCACTTTTGCATTAGTAGCATGCAAATCACAATTACAATGATATATCACTCATTGCTCATTGCTTTCTCTAGTAGAGCAATAATAAGAGAAAGATAAAAGCAAAAGTTACAAGTATAGAGTAAAGTACATGTATACACACACATACACAGATACGTATAAAAAGGTACAGCTATTTCAGAAAATAGTTCAGTAATATCCCCCCCCAAAATAAATATAGAATTATCAAATGACCGATATCTATCCCTTGGTATATAGCTAAGAGCAATGAAAAGGTATATTCCCTGAAAACTTGTGTATCGATGATTATATTTATAATAGTCAAAATGTCCATCAACTAATAGAAATAAATGTGGTACACCCATAAAATAAAATGTTATTCAACAGTTACAAAAGAATGAAACACTTATCTATGCCACAAAAGAATGAAATACGTATGTATGCCAAAACAAAGATGAACCTGGAAAGCCCAATGCTTTCTAGAAGAAGCCAGTCACTAAATATAAATATGCGTATTATCCCTTTCACATAAATTGTGCGGAGTAGGCAGAATTGTCTATAAAGACAAATCAGAGTAGTGTTTGTTGACCGCTTAGGCTAGTATTAAGAAAGGAAAATAGTATGGCCGCTAATATGCTTGAAGTTATTTGTTTTCAGGGGAATATGACAAAATATTCTACAACTAGATGGTATTCTATAATCTAAATGTTCTATAATTTGGCTGTACAATTCTAGGAGTAAAGTAAAATTCACTGGGTTTACATTTTATGTGATATTATAGTACATGAATTATACTTCAATAAAGTTTTTTTTTGTGTGGGTCATGGGGTTTAAACTCTGGGCCTGGGTACTGTCCTTAAGCTCTTCAGCTCAAGGTTATCACCCTACCACTGAGCCACAGCCCCATTTTCTAATGATTAATTGGAGATAAGAGTTTCATGGTTACTGCCTGGGCTGGCTTTTGAACCAGGATCCTCAGATCTCAGCCTCCTGAGTAGCCTTACTTTTGGCCTAGTGGTAGAGTGCTTGCCTAGCATGCACAAAGACCCGGGTTCGATTCCTCGGTACCCCACATACATAGCAAAATGCCAGAAGTGGTGCTGAGGCTCATGTGGTAGAGCTCTAGCCTTGAGAAAGTCCAGGGACAGTGCTCAAGCCCTGAACTCAAGCCCAGGACTGGTGAAAAAAAAGAAAGAAAGAAAGAAAAGTCAAAATAATGAAAAGGAATCCCTCCACCATAGGAAATTAATCCATGAATAAATCCAAGGCTGGTTGATAGCTCATTGTTAACTAGTTAGATTTTTCTGATCCACATATTGTAATGTGGGAGAAATTTGAGACAAGTTACTGTTCGGTAAAGCTAGACTTCAACTCTTTTTTTTTTTTAAATTTTATTATTTATCTTAGGGGGAGGGGGAGGATTAGGGTGAGGTTGAGGGTTAGGGTTAGGGTGAGGGTTAGCATTAGGGTGAGGGTTACGGTGACGGTTAGGGTTAGGGTTATGGTTAAGGTTAAGGTTAGGTTTACGGTTTGTTTTAGGGTTATGGTTAGGGTTAGGGTAAAGATGAGGGTTATGGGTAGGGTGAGGGTGAGTGTTAAGGATAGGGTTAGTGTTAGGGTTATATTTAGGGTCATGGTGAGGGTGAGGGTTAGGGTAAGGGTGAGGTTTAGGGTGAGGGTTAAGGTTAGGGTTAGGGTTGGGGTTAGGGTTAGGGTTAGGATTTGGGTGAGGGTTAGCATGAGGGTTAGGTTTAGGTTTAGGGTTAGGGTGAGGGTTGGGGAGAGGGTTAGGGTTAGGGTAGGGTTAGGGTGAGGGTTAGGTTTCGGATGAGTGTTAGGGTTGGGGTTAGGGTGAGAGTTAGGGTGAGGGTTAGGGTTAGGGTAAGGGTATGGGTGAGAGTGAGAGTTAAGGTGAGGGTTAGGTTTAGGGTTAGGGTTTGGCTTAGGGTTAGGGTTATGATTAAGGTTAGGTTTAGGGTTAGGGTAAGGGTGAGGATTAAGGGGAGGGTTAGGGTTTGATTTAGGCTCAGGGTTAGAGTTGGCGTGAGGGTTAGGGTGACGGTTAGGGTTAGGGTTAAGTTTAGGGTTAGGATGAGGGTTAAGATTAGGGTTTTGGTTAGGGTAAGGGTTAGTAGACCTCAACCCTTGATATCTTATATTAGAGGCTCTGAGTTTTACAAAAGTTATAAGCTCAAATCAATTCAACATGTGAGATTCCGTTCCCTATTTGACTGGATTTTGTTCATTAAGACCACATGGAAGGAGTTACATTTTTTTGTATTTTATTTAGATATATTTAAATTCTTTATGTAATGAGATTAATTTTTCACTAGCTAGTCATCATTAAGTGATAACACTGGTAAGTAACATAAACTAGTAGCTATGGATTTAAACAGTATTTTAAACTATGGATTTAATCTTACACAGGTCAGGCAAGGTGGTTCACATCTCTAACCTCAGCGACATGGAAGACGGAGATTGGAAAGATTTGTTTGAGGACAGTTTGGGGAAAAAAAAGTTAGTAAACCTTATTTTCATACACAAGCAAGACACTGTAGTGTACTTTGAGCATGCCTTCTAGCTACAAGGAGGCATTACTATGAGGATCATAATCTGAGGCTAGCCTCAGTAGGTAGCTAGTAGGAGATCCTACCCAAAACCAGCTAAAGATGAAAAAGAGCCTGGCATATGGCTCAATAAGTGCTACACCTGCCTCGCAAATATAAGGCTCTGAGTTTAAACTCTGGCACTGCCAAAGCAAAAGGGATCCTACACAGGTTTTTTGTTTTGTTTTTGTTTTTACAGAAAAGAAATAGAAGGAAGTGGAGAGAGGACAGAAAGGGACATCAGAATTAGGAGTGATTAGCTCCATAGGATGGAAAATGGTTGTTTTCTCTAAGATCCTAATTACAACAGGAATCATGCATACTGGCAACAATGGCATCAACTGACATTAGTTCTATAAAAAAGCAGAATGATGGAAAAGATAAACAATACCTTCAGGAGGCGTTCCTATGCTACTTCCAAGACCCAATATAGCCATTTTGTAAAGTCGTGGCACCAGCATCACTGCGGATTCTTCTCCCCTCTCCCAGTGGGGAACTTTGACTGGTTCCAGGTGGACATTCTCCAGCCCATTTTGCTGTAGATTTTTGTACATGATTTCGATGGCTTTGTCAAGGTTCTTGGAGCCACTCAGCCTGGGTCCAACAGTATCAACAAAAACTGCCAATCTCTCATAGGACCGGTTCTTGGCTTTCCCATACACAGCAAGATTGATTAGTGACTCAGCAACATCTTCATAGCCAGCTATTTCATCTTTCATTTCTTTCAAGGTTTTATAAGAGACTGCATTTTTGGGAATAGATTTCTCAGAGCTCAGGGAAAAAAGTTGAATAATGCCAACAAGTGTGAAGAGAATGAACTTCATTTTTTCTCCAATTGGTTTTCTTCCAAAAATCACCTGGATAAGAAAGATTATGTGTTAGAAGACAACGGACCCACGACTCAGGGACTACTTCTCAAGCATGTCCCTTTCTCTCTACCCACCTTCCCAGTGCCCTCGACATAGTCAGCAATAAGAGTTCCCAACAATAAAGAGAGACAGTGGTTGGTCACCTTACTAGGACATCATGGATTTAGACCATGGACCATTTGGGTTTTTTTTACCTAGTAATCTTATCTACTAAAAGGTTAAGAGAAAAATAAGAAAGGAAGAGAGCAACAGTAGTTGTGGTAACAAGGCCAATGGCACTTCAACAGAGCATGATCCAGTGGCAGATCAGAGAACCCGCTCTCCCTCGTGCCCTTCAAGACCCTCTTAGATGTCATGTTTTCTTCCCCAATCTGCTGTCCCTGATCTGCTTGCCACTAGAAAAAAATGCTCCTCCATCTGTGCTCCAAGAGCATTTGATGTTTAGGCCCAAGGGTATTATTGATTATCAAGCCACACCATGGACTAAGCATGCTTTAGAAGAAAGAAGTATAAGGTACCACAAAATTTAGAGAATTAATTGAAAAGAAAATTAAAACCCCGCCCAGGCTTTATGATCATCTCCAATGACAAGAATGAGAACAATAATAGCTATAATATATTCATATACCGCTTGCTGTATATCAGACATCATTTTAAGTACACTATATTCACATTAAGGCATTGAAACGTCACCATGGTCCTGCAGTAAATGTAGTTTATTATTATCTCCATTTTGCAGATGAGGAACTGGGGCACCATCACTGAGAAATTAAGTAATTTATGGCCACAAAAGCTTCCAAACACTATGACCTTGTGTGGTAAACAAAGCCTGGCAATGCTAGTCCACAAGCTAGTTGCCTTTCCATAACAGATAAACCTAAAGGTGAAGTATATCAGGCTGGGACACCAATGGCTCACACCTTTAATCTTAGCTATTTAGGACACTGGGGTAAGCAGAGTCATTGTGTGAGGTTACTTGGGGCAAGCGTACGAGACCTCTGCCTCAATCAATAGCTGGCCATGGAGGCACACATCTATTGTTCCAGCTACACGGAAGACTGATATGAAAAGGATTGTGGTTCCAGACCTGCCAGGGAAAAAATGTTTATGAGACTGCATCTCAACAGAAGAAGCTAGGTTTGTGTGGTGTCATGTGCCTGCCATCCCAGTGATATTAGGAAGTGTAAAATAGGATTGAAGCACAGGTACCTGCTCAGGTGAAAATCAAGAGTCTACCTCAAAATAACCAGCACACACAAAAAAGAGCATAATGTGTGCCTTAGCAGTAGAGCTGCCTAGCAAGCATAAGTCCCTGAGTCCAAGCCCAAATATCATACACACACACACACACACACACACACACACACACACACAAATTAGTATTTTTCAGTATAGGATGGGCTCCCTCCTTTCCTTCTTCTTTTCTCTCTTCTTAATAAACTGATCCTGTACCACAAATAATTTCAGAAACATAGGCATAAATTATTACATTATAAGGAGTACTTGTCTTGCCTCTTCTCAAAGGAGCTATAGAAAATAAGAACTTCCTCTGACATTCAACATGCTTTGACTAAGTAAAAAAATAAAAAAACCTATGCACTGCTGATGCGTCCTCTTCATTATAACTAGTTACATTTTACACATTCCATTTCTATGATCGTTATATTGATGCTTGTTTGTAAATACTAAATTTTGTTAACCAATCAATATTTTATTCTTGAAAGCACATTTTCCTAATGTCTCTTTGGTATAAAAAGAAAAACAAAGAAAAATAATGGTTCATTAACGCTAACCACAAGTCTCTTCATTAAAATTTCCCTAAGCATTCGGCAAACATTAATTAACTAGTTTGCAGTACGTGTCTAGTGATGGATTAGGCTCACGTGCTGACAATATGGCGAAGAGAGAGGAGAGCTGAGGAGTTCCCAGTCTGGATTCTGATTGTGGATAAAGTTAATCACAGGCTGTATTGTGACTCCCAAGCAACTTCAATCTATCAGTCAGGTAATGTGACTGACTGACACAGACTACCTGGAGGACTGTGTATGTATTTGAAGGAAATTGTATGCATTTGCATAGAACAGAGGCTTCACAAGTAGTATACAAATGAGGGCTGAGAAACAAGCAATCAATGAACTGTCCGTGTTAAAACAGGCTCGTGTGCACAGTCCCACAAGAGCATGGAGCGACTGTCTGCAGCAAGACAGGGAGGCCGCCTCCAGGACTAGAGGCACAGCGGGCAGAGCAGGGGACCTTGCCAACACATTCCCACTTCATGGCCTAGTGACAGATATGTCCACAAGAAAATGACACCTTTGCTGAATATTCCTATATCCTTCTGTGTGCATGTAATTTACATTACTAAATACTACAGCTACACATGTAATACGGGGTTTTTTTTTGGAGATGAGTTTAGAAGATGTACGTTTGTTACATCTTACAGGATTGTTTTTTGTTTTCCCAGAGTATGACAAGGGCACTAAGATTGAAAGTGCAAAAAAGGACCGCAGTTAGCCACGTGAAAAATCAAGATGCATTGTATTCATAAACTTCTTTGTTAAATGGCAACTCCTTTATACCATTATCTAAACAATATAATAAAAAGGAAAGAAAAAAATAAAATTGATAAAAGTTTTAAAAATCACCTGGCACTGCTGACATAAATGTGGCAAATACAAGCTAGATGACTCAAAACCTAGTTTTTCCTAGAACATAATTTGAACAGAGTATTACACAATCTTTTCTTACCATTGTTTTCAGAAAGCTATATGAGCCCAGTGAAGGTACTTTTTATTAATAAATAGTAGAAATAATAACTGATACTAACATTAAGAGAGGTAACCAAATTGAAACAAAATATTCATGTACTATAATCAACTTCAAAATGCAAATTAAAATATGACTGATAATTTTAAAATATATTACAAATAAAATGATAAGTGATTTAAAAGACAAGAGGTATAGTTCAATACATACTGTATACATTCAAAGCAAGAAATCTAAATGTATCATAAAATTAAAACAATAAAATACATAGACAGTATCCCACTTTGTTACCTGATATATCGGATATATTTGTATTTGCTTATTTGAAATTGGATAGGGAACGGGGGAAAACAAGATGAGGGGTGGGGGAGAGGGAAATGGAGATCAAGATATGTGAAAGGGTATCAATGTATGTGAATTAATGCACCTCCTATAAATAGCATGTAACCCTTCTATTAATTATAATAAAAAATATGAAAAAAAATTTTAAAAATCTATGTCCTCAAACACAGATTTAGGGTCATCCCACATCTGATCTTTCATTCTAGAACTGGAGTTTGAGTGAAGGGAAGGCTAATTAAAAGCATTAGTTTGTTTACATGAAATGATGGGAAGTACTAGCCCTGATTTATATGAAAAGACAAGGCCATAGGTAGAAATATATTAGTGTATAAAATTAAGCAAGTCCTAGAAGCTAGTGGCTAAAGCCTGTATTTCTAGCTACTCCAGAGAACTGAAGATTGCAGCTGAGAGCCATACTAGACAGACAAAAGTGTCAGTCTTCTTACCAATTAGCCAGCAAAAAGCCAGAAATGAAGATGGGGCTCAAGGAACAGAGCACCACTGCCCCATTCATTGAGTGGAAAAAGTGCCAGATTCAGAGTTCAAGTCCTAGTGCCAGTATCAAAAATAAAAGGGGCGGGGGTAAAGTGAATGGAATCAGATGAATACAGATTTACTCACAAAATATTTCAGTATTAGTAATGGGTCAGGAGACAGCTTGAGAAACTATGGGATAGTTTTAGAAAAGATAAAATGTACAACTTCATACAATGAATGAGAAATATAATTTGTTTACTGGTGGGGAAAAATATACTAGAGAAAAATCACAAATGACATAGTAGTTTGTATTAGAAGTAAATAGACTATCATAATAATGAGTTCCTTTAAAAAAAAAAAAAAAAGCAGTGACACTACACTCTCCAAATAAAGTTGCTGTGAGACTGCCAGGAGGGTTTGCTGATCTGAAACCTGTCAGCGGGTCTCAGAAATACGATTCCTGTGTGGTCCTTTCAACTGTGCAAGCTACAGTAGCATTTTTCTAGAATTTATAAGGGGAAATGTCACTCAATATCATCCTACGGTAACCACAAAAGACAATTCTTCATTTGAAACATGCTTTGTTTCATTTTAGGCCATAACTTCATCTTTTTATTCATTTGCCAAAAATGTATTGAATACCTACTAATACCAAGGACCTAAATATATAGCATAATATCTCTGATTTCAAAGAGTGGACAATTATAGTAAGAAGGCAGACATGAAAAGCCCTAAAACAGAGAAAGATGATTTTGTGAGGACAGTGGCAGGAAGGAGGCCTAGGAAAGCACAGTGCTTGGGCTGAGATTTGAAGAGTCAGCAGGAGTCTCTTTATGAGCTCCTGGATAAGGTAGAGCCCGTACCCAACAAAAAACAACTGATACGAAGAGACAGAGACTTTAGGAAACATGGAGGAAGGGCAGCTGGGAGTTTGGCCTAGTGGTAGAGTGCTTGTCTAGAATGCACAAAGACCTGGGTTCGATTCCTTGGTACCACATACATAGAAAAGCTGAAAGTGGTGCTGTGGCTCCACAAATATCAGAGCTCTGTCCTTGAGAAAGTCCAAGGACAGTGTTCAGGCCCTGAGTTCAAGCCCAAAGACTGTCAAAAAGAAGAAAACAGACGTATCAAGGAAAGGTCCACTATGAGAAGCTCCAACGTACATGAAACAAAGTGTCCTAGAGTGCATAAGGGGACGTAGTGAACATCCTCAGCCTGCAAACAGCAGAGAAAAGAAAAGAATGAGGGAAGGGAGAGGTGGGGCAAAAGGGAGGAGCGAGCATGTGAGGGAGAGGGAAAGGAAGAGAGGGAAGGAGGAAGATTTCCTCTAATCTCCACAAGCCCTAGTCTCCTTCATACAGAGAACTTAATACCACATTGGGACATGGACAGCATATGAAATTCTTAAAATTCCCTAAGCAAACCATTGCTTTTCACTTACCTAGTTCGACTTCAAATTTTTCAAAGATATTAGAATAATGCTGAAAAAAGAATCCATGCCTACAAAAGGTGCATTAGTCAAATAATTCATTTACGAAGACACCCAAGACATTCTCCTATTTAAGATCCTCAAAATAATAATTAGAAAAAAGTCTAATGCTTTCATGCAGTTATAGAACTATATGAAATGTCTAAACTTAAAACCACACAACACTTTGTTTATTCATATGCATTCATTGTTCTTTTCAATTCGAACTATAGAAATATTAAATTGTATATCCTTTGACATGTGAAGCAGCTATTTTTTAAACACATGCCTGAATCATGACTTTGAATTCAGAAAATTTTAATATATGTAATATATGTATATATATATATGTGTATGTATATATACATATATTACATATTCAAAGAAAACTTTGAAGCACTATTTGAAAAAAGGGTTTCTACATATTTTTCATAATCCATAGTTATAGCTTATCCTTTTTATGAAGGATAAATTTGTTTACAATGTCATTCTCATTTTTCCTATTTAAATACAGAAGCAAACTGAAATAAAACCAACATTCCTCCTATTATGAATTATATTATAATAATAGACTTACATTTGGCGAGAACAAAATGAAACTGCTTTTACTTCTAAATATTTTCCTTTAAAAGAATATTGTTTGACAATGTCTCAGGCCATGATAAAAACAATATTAGAATGAATAGACTCACAGTGGTAGAAGAACATGAAAGAAAGAGAACGTGATATGTGACAGGACTAAGATTTAGTGCCTGAGATTCTTACAGATGCTTTTTATTGTGTCAGTTTCTTTTTCTTCCAAAGACTAGATATACAACTTACCTGAAAACTTAAATATTTCTATGAAATTTTTCATTGCTGAACAAGATTCACTGACACAAATATAAGTCTTACTCTCCTGTGTAGAGTGTGAGGTAGATATGCTTTCAGACTGTTGAAGATTAAGCCCTGAGGACAGTCCTGGATGTATGATAGTTAGCCCTTCAGCCATCTCAAGGAAGATTTCGGCCTACATTAAATTCAGAGCTCAATTATTGGTCTTCCATCTCCACAGCTTACTTTCCAATTATCCAGTCAGTCTAGAAAGCATACTGAGAAATTTCAATATGCCCGGTGCTGCACCAGAACATGAGCCAAATATAAAAATAACTGTGGCTGAGCTCCTACTAATGTCAAACATGGTTTAATTACATATTAAAATTTGTTTGTCTTCCAATCTTAAATAGGTGGCACATATCAAGTATTTGATCCTACTAATCTGAGGTGGTTGGTCTCCATATGAAGAAATCCATCTCCTACATTCCCACACATGTGGGAATCCACACATAAACTCTAATCACATGCCTACTGTCTTATTAAAGCACCTGCTTCTCTACAGTTATTACTCAGGTGGGTAGCTATGTATTTTGCTATGGTTTGATTCTTTCCTGCCAAAATTCAGGTTGAAAGTAATCTTCCACGCAACAGTGTTAAAAGTGTGCCTAAGCCAGATATTGGGGGCTCATGCCTGTAATCTAAGCTACTCAGGAGGCTGAGATCTGAGGATCCTGGCTGGAAGCCAGCTTAGGCAGAAAAGACCATGAGACTCTTATCTCCAATAAGCTACCCAGAAAAGACCAGAAGAGGTACAGTGACTCAAGTAGTAAAGTGCTAGTTTTAAGCAAAAGAAGCCCAGAGACAATGCTAAAGCTCTGAGTTCAAGACCCCAGACAAGCAAAATAAAATAAAATAAAGAAAAAAGGGGGAAAAAGGCATTCCCTTTCAAAGCTGATATGGAATAGGATCAGTACCCTACAAAGTGACTCAGCTTGAAAGGGGACATCCTCTAGGCTCTTCTGTGTCTTTCTCCACATGGAAAAAAGTATTCCCCCACTTTGAAGGCTACAGCAACATCATGGTACTTTTGAACGCTGAGATCAGGCCCTCACTAGACACCAAATGCTAGCACCATGATATCTTAGACTTCTGGTGTCCAAAACTGTTAGCAAATAAATTTCTCTTCTTTAGAATTTACTCTGTTCATGTATATTTTTCATAGCAGTACAAGTCACTCAATTCACTCAATACAGTTTATTGTCTTTATAAGATTCCTTGTCATTTCTCGATCTGTTTCCCAGTCTTTCAAAGTAGAGGACATTCTTTGTAACACTTTGATTTCACACATATTGTTTCCTCTACCTTTTAGCCTTTCTCCACATTAAAAAAATCACAATCATGATATAAGGGCCAGTTTACCACTCTCATAAATCCCAAGGAGAATTACTTGATGTCTTTTCTTTTCTTTTTGTCAGTCTTGAACTCAGGGCTTTTTGTCAAGCTTTTCTTTTTGTCTGGCTTGACCTCAGGGCTTGAACTCAGCTCTTTTGCTCAAGGCTAGCATTCTACCACTTTGAGCCAAGTGTCATTTCCAGTTCTCTAGAGATAAGAGTCTCCTAGATGCTCCTGCTTAGGTTGGGTCTGAATCACGATCCTCAGATCTCAGCCTCCTGAGTAACTAGTATTAAAGGCATGAGCCACCAGTGCCCAACTTTGATATCTTTTCAGTAGCATACTACATGTTAATGTTTTTGTGTCTATTATCTTCTAGACTATGTATTACTAACTGGTGATAATATCCTTTATAAAATTCACTGAGCACGTTCTCCTCGAAGAATGCATTTTATCTTTGTATACATACCCAATACCACAGTATTTCTCAATAAATATTTATAGAACAAATAAATATATTCACCAAGCAAGTCGCTGCAGCTCGTGATGGAAGCGTATGGCTCAATTACTCACTTGAACGATTACCTTCTTTGCATCTAAAACTTTTAACTATAATATATTTACAGATATCTCTCATAGAAGGAGTCAGGAGACCTGGGCTTTGCTCCTGGCTGTTCCTCCCAGGATGCTTGATGTGGAACAAATTCTTTGAAGTCTCTCCTAGTATGCGAAAGAGAGCTGTAGTTCAGCTCTAACATCTTATGTATGCAATACAAATCAAAGTTTTTATGCTCCCTGTTATTATCTAACTAGAGAACCTACACAAAACTCTTAATCGGTACCTTTTTTTTTCTTTTTGTCAGTCATGGGGCTTGAATTCTGGGCCTGGGTGCTGTCCCTGAGCTCTTCAGATCAAGACTAGCACTCTGCCACTTGAGCCACAGCACTACTTCTGGTTTTCTGGGTGGTGATTTGGAGATAAGAGTCTCATAGCCTTTAGTGCCCAGGAGGCTTTGAACTTTGATCCTCAGATCTCAGCCTCCTGAATAGCTAGGATTACTAGCTACCAATGAGCCACCGGTGCCCAGTGATTCCTATTTTTTAAAAGCAGTACTCTATTCCTTTGTGTCTGCTCCCACCACTCAACTGAAATTCCCAGCATCCTGAATGAAATATGGACAATGTAGAGATGAGGGAAAGTAGTGAGTAGAGAGGTAAGTCCTAACACGGGGACATGAGGACTACCGAGCAGCTCAGAGTTTCCCTTTCGGTGCCCCCTCATGGGTTCTGAAAGTTAAGCAAGAGGCTTGTGGAGCAAAGGAGCAAGGCAAATGCCAGCTCAAAGGGTTCAGGTAGAAAACTGCTGGAGGACCTATGCAGTAACATCTTTTCTTTCCATTGGCCACTGAGTGGCATATGGCCTCACTCCTTGTAGATTTCAAGTGACCTTTGTCCCCCCCCCCCCACAATCCCATCTATAATCAGCTGACTTTATTGTTTGGTCCCTGAAGTTTTTAGGTGTCCTTCTTAGAACTCTAATTTGGCATAGGAGCTGCATTTGTCCCACAGTTGCATGAGGGTAACTGACCTTAAATGTTGCTTCAGGGAAACAATGTGACCCAAATAAATGAAATCAATTATGAATCATATATTAGTGGTTTGAAACATCTCTTCTGACATTTAAAGGAGACAGGGGGCAGTTGGTGGTGCCTTTCTTGGCTAAGGATTCCAGGCTGGCCACATGGATGGATGTCTTAACCACAGCAGTCTACGTGTGATTGTGTCACACATGTATACACCCACAGCCATCACTCATAGCCAAGTACATACAGTCACCAAAAGCACAGATAAATCATGAGAAGTGCAGTTTATCACCTTGGGGGCTAAATATAAAGTAAGTAAATCACTACAAGCACTAGCATTTGTAAAGGTAGATTAAACTAGGAGAAGGAAAATGATACCCTAGTTTCCCAATACTTGGACCATCCAACATAATAGTAATAGAAAGTACTTTTTTTGGTCAATATAATCAGCGAAGCATTTGTCTTCTACCTGGTGATTTTAAATGGCTATTCTAAGGCATAGCAGCCTTTTCCAGAGGCAGAGGAGAATCAGATCAAGTGCAGAGTGTTCCAGAGATGCAACTGCAGAAAACTAAAAGATGTAAGATACATGGATTTAATTACCATCTGCCAACTTAAGGTTACAGGAAGCTGTCTACACTCACATGTTTCTATTGAGAAGCAGCATGGGTCTCCTTGTGTTATCTTCCCTGGTTAACAAGTTGCAAGGAGCACGCTGCTAAGAACATTAGTGTTTGTTTCGGAGCCAGCCTGCCTTTCAGCTTCCCTTGCTTTAGACCAACCTCCTCATCCCATAAACACAAAAGCAAAAGACCTTCAAGAAATCTTGCTGCCATTCCAGCCAGGGAAGCTTGGCAGGCACGTACCTTACTGTAAGACTTGCTATTGAATCTATCAAATATATATATGTACATATATGTTTGACTAAACAGCTGCTAAGTTTCATAAGCTTAAAGAGAAAATACCATCTGGCTGCATGCTGATAATTCAACAGAAATTCACTAGTCACTTTTCAAATCTGATATGCTGATAAGCGGGTACACTTTTCCTGAAATCCTAACATTTGCTCTTTGGTATGAAGTGGCTGCCACAGCGCCCCATTAGCAAACACAGACTGAGGGCAGAGAGACTTCCTTCAACAATATGAACTCCCTCCTCCTACAGAGCATCTGTCACTTCTGGCTCTCACACTTCTCAGCTGTATGGAGGGGAAATGAATGGGCCAATTCCCCCAGTGGTCAGACATTAATCAAAGGTTACAAAAGAAAAGTGTTCAACCAAATAGATTCACAGTAAGGGAGCTAAAACAATTATTCAAAATGCTTCATCTGTCAGTGAAGAATCTTACCATTGCCACACTACATCAGTACACAGCCAGCAAAATTACAGCAAGGAAAAAAGCACCTTCACAAAGCAAGTTTTTCTAGAAATTACAAGACACAAGGTGATACAGCAGATGTTTGACAGCAGGAAATTAAAAAGGCAACTTGAAAAAAAAAAACAAAAAGGAATTAGAGACATTGGGAAGTGAGTTTGCTGTGTGGAAGAAAGACAAGAGTGGGAAGAAAATCCATCCCAGCCCTGAGGTGGGAAAGCAGCCTGGGAAAACAGCTGCGAATGATTTTTCTCCATGGGCAATTTCTGTCCCAAGAAATAATTTTTAGGAAGAGAAGTACATTTATCAGGAGACTAGGTGTGTAATTTAAAGGAGGATGAAGACAGATTTAAAGAAAAAGATTTCTCAAATCCCATATATAGACTGCGGAAGGAGAGAAGGAAAGAGATTTGATTGCCTCTGGGAGGAGTCAAAAACTGGTTTGGGAGGAGGACAGGGGGCAATCAAAGGACCACAGCTCATCTCCATGTCTCTGATTTGTTTCCTGATGTCTCACTCAAAAGATGAAAAGCCCGTGGTCTACTCACCCCAGTTACTGTTATGGGAAATGAGGTGCGGAAACTCCAAGTTCAGAATAATCATCCCATAATAGCCTAGAGGTCTTCTAAGTCAGTGAGGGATCATACTATTTCCTAAATGCAATGCGTTTGATTTCCCTCCAGAGAATGCAGGAAATTGTACCCTTTTGAAACCAATGAGAAGTTTTGGATAACATCAGATTCTATTGGAAAGCCCCCAGGGTAGAGTAGGCAAACGCACAGCCTGCACAACAGTGTCTGATACATTTAGTAGCAGATGAGGGGACGTTTGTTGTGACAGCTGTGCAGAACAAAATGTCTGGAGGTTAGTAGATTTGCAACTGGAGAAGGTGATTTGGGTTAGAACGAGCAAAGTCGAAGGGAGAAGGGGACAGTGGATGAACAAAAGGAAACTCGAGGAGTGAAAAGTAACGTTCACCCTGTGCTAGGCTGGTTGAGTTTTCTGTGCTTATCTCTCGTATGGAAAATGCCTGCTGGCCAGTCAGAATGCCCACAGCAGTTAAAACATAGGCAAGAGGAGCAATAATGTAATCCCTACAGAAAACATCCACAGTTCAGTTATTGTTGAAGACGACTGCGTTTAATGCCAGTATTGGCATTTATTGACCTCAGCCTGGGCACTATCGTTTAGCTTTTTCACTCAAGGTTGGTGCTATGCCATTTGAACCACAGCTCTACTACCAGCTTGTGTGTGTGTGTGTGTGTGTGTGTGTGTGTGTGTGTGTGTGTTTAATTGGAGACAAGAGTGTCAGAATTTCCTGCTCAGGCTGGCTTCAAACTGTGATCCTCAGATCTTCACTGAGTTAGCTGGGATCCAGGCATGAGCCACTGGTGCCTGGCTTGAAAACAGTTCTATTCCTTATTTGACCTCCCTCAGTTACTGGGGCATTTTCCTTCATAGCTCCCACCACACACAGGGAATGATGACAAATGATGACTGCACTGGTGTGCTTTATGCAGCCTAGCCCTGCAGATGCCTGAGCCCTCCTTGCTCAAGTTCTGCCACTGCCCCTAAATGAAGTGCCATGAAAGCGTGGTACATGAAAGACCTAGGAGCAAGGCCCTGAGAAGCAGCAGAGAAAAACTCCAGGGAACTGGAAGCAGGAAGATAAACATCAAGTGACAGAGGTGACAACTGAAAACCATTGTGGAATCTGCTATGTAAGTCGCATTCCTCACCTAACAGAGGACAGAGGGTTGAAAGCCAATATTGGCCATCTCCCTGGCAAGCAATTGACTGGGCCCTTTAATAATTTTCAATGGATCAATTCCTCATAAATGTCCAATGAGGGAGATAATTGCTTCTGAAACAAAGATACAGAAGCCTGGAATGATTTACTCATCACCATCGAGGTAAAAAGAAGCGAGAAGGCTTTGTCCCGTTTCGTCGGGAGGCCCTGCCTGACCTCAGGGTTTGGGTTCAATCAGTGATGGTGGTGTAAGTCTCAGAACTGCTGTGCTGGACTCTCCACATTCTATATCGATATAATTGAACCAAGCGCTTAAGAAAATGAACGAGTAATTAAGAAGACTATCACAGCCTCCTTTTCAGATCCTACTGTAAAATCTCCATGGTACTAACACTACTCTGGGCAATGTGATTATGAACTTGTAAAATAAAACATTTAAATGCGAGTGACTGCACAACTCTGCCGAACTCTCTATTCCCTGTTTGAAAATGAATGCTTGGCTGAAATGTTTATGTCTGTCTACTGCTTTCTCCCAGCTCCTTTTCTGTTCTGTAATGAGAAGACTGGCAAGCCCCACTTTCACCTTCATAGTCCCACAGACACCAATTATTCACACTCAGTGTCACCACTTCAAAAATGTTTAAGATGCTCTGAACTTGAAGAATTTTTCTCTTCTTTCTTTCTTTTTTTTTTCCTTCCTGAGATGGGAAAGAAAGAAGGACCAAATTACCTGAGCCATGCTTTTTGGAAGTCATTAATGGTTTCTGCGCCACAGAACCCAGCAATCCTGCTACAATGTGTGTTTCCACACTAGCAAATCCATGATTTGGCCACCAGGAATGCTTGTACAAAGTCCAAGTCCATAGTAAAGTGTGTATGTGGGGGGGGGGAGTTATCACCCCTGACACTCCATCAGTTAGCAAAATCTAATCAATCCAGAAAGGCAGCAAAAAGCAGTCTGCCAAACAACTAAGTCCAGACTGCAATAAATCTGCTTCTAGTTAGGTTATTCTCTTATTCCAAACTCATTTAGGTATAGATTTTAATACAGGTGCAAAAGCTGGTTTTGCTGAATTCCATATTCAATGCTGAATCCTTTAAAAAAAATTGCCTCTGGCAACTAGAACCCAAACTAAACATCCATGTAACTCAAAGGCATTTGATTCTACAGAAAAAGATTAACCTTTCTCAGTTTGTCTTGGCTTGTGTGGTTCATGCAGTATTTTAGGCCTACCAACACTGTGAGGAATCTCTTCTCAGTCTCCTGACTGGCTGGATTGGACACTTCCTAAAGCCTTTAAGAAAAAGCAGTTGCTCTTGCCTCTCCTGAAGAGGCATATAAACCCCTGTGTGAAAAATAAAATTCGCAGCTTGATCAGAAAAAAAAAAAAGAAAAAGCAGTTGTTCAATGCCACTGGTATAGTGGCCTGAAAGCTAATCACTAATACTTCTATATTTTTCCACTTTATTCTTGGACTTTTTTTAAAATCAGTAGTCCAAATGTTTCCATCACTGCTTTCAGGATCTTTATTGAGGTATAATCAACATACTATGGATTACACACGTTTAAAACATATAATTTGTTACGTTTTGACATATCTTCACATCTGAGACAATTACCACAGTAAAAATAATGCATATATGTTCACTCAGGTAATGACCATAGGAAAACGAACCAGAATTCCTTTGTGTTCTGTTCATCTCTAATCAAAGACTGTTTTGCATTCTTTAACCCTTTTCCCTCAGCACTAAGAAAGCCTTCATCTGCTTTCTGTTAATGTGTGTGTATGTGTGTGTAGGCTGGCATTTCTTAAAGTTTTATATAAATGGAAACATATACTATGTAGTCTTATGTCTAGGTTCTACGGCTCAGCATAATTATTTTGAGATTTATGCATTTTAACATGTTTATACTTTACTTTTTGTTTCCAAAGCTGGACAGTGTCCCACTGTGTTCCACTTTAGTGATAAATATCTGATTACTTTCTAGTTTGGGGCTTTAAGAAATAAAACTTCTATACATATTCATGTATAACTTATAATGTAGATATGCATTTATTTCTAATAATAGAATGGTTGGAACATATGACAAATACACGTTTGACTTTAAAATTAAAACTTCTACTTTGTTTTCCATAGCATTTTACCATTTTAAATTCCTACCAAAAGTGCATAAAAATTCTAGTTCCTCCATAGCCTCACCAAAAGCTGACATAATCTGTGGTTTTATTGACTTAATAGTTGCATAGTGATATCTGTTTGTGGCTTGAGTTAATATTAATATAGCTAGTGATAATGCTGAGTATTATTTTCAGATGCTCATTTACTGCATATATATCTATTCAGACAGAAATATCTGTTCAACTTTGCTCTTCTTTGCTGAGTTATTTTCTCAACATTTAGATCTTAGATCTCATATATTCTGAATATAAGTCCTATATTATATTCATGATATAAAATTATGAATATTACATAATCTATATGTAAATCTACATTACATAAATAAGAATGAAGAATTTGTAATAAGAATAGTTATAACACATTTACACACATAAATTTATATATAAATATTCATCTATGGTTTGAGTTTTCTTTCTCTTGCCAACAATGTTTGTATGTATATGCTGGTCCTGGGTATTAAACTCAGGGCCCGGGCACTATTCTTTGATCTTTTTCACTCCAGGCTAGTGCTCTAATAATTAATCTGCCACAGCTTCACTTACAGCTTTCTGGTGGTTAATTAGAGATAACATTTCATGACTTTGCTACCAAGCTGATTTTGAACTACAATTCTCAGCTCTCAGCCTCCAGAGTAGCTACAATTATCGGCATGAGCCATTCGTGACCAACTTTCTTGCCAATGTCTTTTAAATGACAGATTTTAAAAAACTTTTTTTTTTTTTGCCAGTCCTAGGCTTTAGCTCAGGGCCTGAGCACTGTCCTTGGACTTTCTCAAGGCTAGAGCTCTACCACTTGAGTCTCAGCACCACTTCTGGCTTTTTCTATGTATGTGGTACCGAGGAATCGAACCCGGGTCTTCATGCATGCTAGGCAAGCACTCAACCACTAGGTCAAATTCCCGGCCCTAGATTTTAAAAAACTTTGAACAAGTTTATTGTATAAATTATTTCTAAAATTATAAAGCTAAAGTATATCGCATCAAAAATACATGAGTACAACAGCATAGAGTCTAGAAATCCCTGTGAATTAATATGTGTCCAACTGCTTTTTTTTGTTGTTTGTTCTCAATAAAACCGATTTTATTTAGCATTTTCCAGTCTTGAGGCATGAACTTAGGTCCTGAGAAATGTACTTAAGCTTTCTCAAGTCTAGAGCTTTACTACCTGAAATACAGTTAAGAGTGTCTAACATGCACAAAGACCAGGGTTTGATTCCTTGGTACCCCAAACATACAAAAAAAGCCATAAGTGGTGCTGTGGCTTAAGTGGTAGAGTTCTAGCCTGGATTAAAAAGCCCAAGGACAGTGGTCAGGATGTGAATTCAAGACCCAAAACTGACAAACAAACAAACAAACAACAAGAAAAAAACAACAAAGCAGACACATAGAAGGATAGGGGGACACTCCAACAGAGTGTGTGTGGTATCATGGGAGACAGACTGACATTGAGAGTCACGGACCCAGAGATATACATACAAGGACACACCCCGGGATACACAAAGGATTATTTTACTTGAGCTCAGAGCTTTTTTTTATTGTAATTAGTAAAAGGGTTACATGATATTTGCCAGATAGAAGGTGCATTAATTCACATACATTGATACCCTTTCACATGTCTTGGTACCCATTACCCTCCTCCCCACCCCCCACCTGTCTTGGTTTTCCCCATCCAACTGCTTTTTAACAAAAATAATTCAGCAAGAAAGGAGATTCTTTTCAACAAATGGTCTTAGAACAACTGAGTATCCAAACTGGAAATCTAGTTCTAGTTTTTTACGTATCCCTTAAAATGTATATGTTGAAGCCCTAATATCCAGCACACCAAAATATATTTGGAGATATTTTTTGGAGAGGTAACTAAGATAAATGAGGTCAGTAGAGAGGTTTATCATTGTGCTTGTCGTTCTCAGTGTACTCTGTGAAGTTATTGCTTTTCTTTTTCCCCCTTATGGTTTATCTCATGTTGTTACCATATCTGACTTTGGTATCTGGTATACTGTATATACATTAATCTGTTTACTTGAAATAGGGAAGGGAAAGGGAAAAAACAAGATGATTGGGAGGGGGTGGAGGAAGGGAAGTGGGAGAAACACATGAGAAGGGGTATCAATGTTCAGGAAGTAATGTACCCACTACCTAATAAAGGTAACTGCAACCCCTCTACATATCACCCGGACAATAAAATACAATAAAGAGAGAGAGCGCTATTCCAGTACAGTTGATATTTTAAGAGAGAAGGAATTTTAGACACTACAGGTACAGAGGGATGAGACCACATGAGGGAAGAGAGAGAAAGAGGGGGAGGTGGGGGGAGAGAAAGGGGAGGGAGAGAGGGAGGGAAGAAGAGAGAGGAAGAGAAAAAGAAAGAGAAAGAGAGAGAGAGAGAGAGAGAGAGAGAGAGAGAGAGAGAGAGAGAGAGAGAGAGAGAGAGAGAGAGAATTTACAAGCCCACCAAAACAGGGGCTCAAAAAATACCCACTCTACCTAACACCTCAACCTCAGAATTATGAGAAAACAAATTCCTATTGTTGAAGCATATTGTGATGGCAACTTTAATAATAAACTGGCATGCCACACCTCATTGTGTACAAAACCTTCACTCAGTGTGGACACTCCACCTAAATGTAAAAACCAAAAGTACAAGAATGCCTAGAAGAAACTGTAAGGCCATAGAGAATGCAGATTTACTCAAAAGCATGATTCACTGGGAAAGGAAAGTACCTTTTTTTTTCCAGTCCTGGGGTTTGAACTCAGGGCCTGAGCATTGTCCTTGGGTATTTTTCCCTCAAGGCTAGAGCTTTACCACTTGAGCCACAGCACCATTTCTGACCTTTTAGTCTATGTATGTGGTACCCTGGGGTCTTTGTGCATGATAGGCAAGCACTCTACCACTAGGCCAAACTCTCGGTGGCCAGGAAAGTATTTTTTACATGTGTTTGTCTTCCTAACAAAATCTTACACTGACTACCCCAGTGTAAAACAGATAGCAGCAAAGCCCCTTTGAAAGAGCAGAGGACCTGAGCGTCGTTTCCTTGACCACCACCCCTTCCCCCCGCCCCCCACCACACACATTGCCCTCTTTTGCAGTCTCTGAATCATCTCTACAGAACATGGGGGCCCCATGTGAAGCCACAGAATTTTATTAATATGATGTTGCCATCTGCTCCCACCCCAAATAAACAACTTTTGTAGAGAGGCTGTGATGTGTTAAGTGACTGGATGGATGCATTCTGATCTGCTATAATCCCCTGAAGTGGGTATCATCACACAGGAGGAACTTAAGGGTGACAGCTGGAACCTATCACAGCTGGAATCTGGACCCTGCTTTGACCCCCAAGCCCATGCTCTGGAGTTCCAATATTCAGGGACACCTCCCCACACTGTGACTTGAAACCTTCTGTGGATATAAGCTGTTAAAGAAAAGAACTGTCCATTCTTCAAAGATGAAAACTTCGTTTCCCTAGGAAAATAAACAATGTTTAATGAGCATCCGGGATGCACATTTCTTATGAAGCCACAGCAGTGCGCCTTGCCTACAGAACACTCTCCCAGGAGCACACCTCTTCCTGCTGCCAGGCCAGACGCCACAGGGATCTGTGGCTGGTCAACTTCACATCGGGGTAGATGAGAGAGAAAGGATGGAAAAAATAGTCATCATATTCAATGTACAAGCTGGCTGCTGGTGACTCACACCTGTAATCCTAGCTACTCAGGAGGCTGAGATCGGAGGTTCACGGCTCAAAGCCAGCTTGGGCAGGAAAGTCCACGAGACTCTTATCTCCAATCAACTACCAGAAAACCAGAAATGGTGCTGTGGCTCAAAGTGGTAGAATGCTAGCCTTGAAACAAAGAGCTCAGGGACAGCGCCCAGGTCCAGAGTTCAAGTCCCATGACTGACTGACAAATATATATATATATATATATATGTATATTCAATGTAGATAGGTAAAATTTGAGGGGGTGGGTGGCACTAGGAGAACAAAGGGAAGATGACAAAACCGTGACAGTAATCAAGATGCCTTATAGGCATAAACTGACATGCTGAATTGAAACCCCTTTAAAGATTATATACATGTGTATATATACACACATGTGTATATGTGTATGGATATATACATAAGTATGTAACATGTACATATATATCACCATATATTTGTATGTATATATGGTATATCTACATTTACACATATGCATATACATGAATATATGTGCATATATGTATAGAGATACCACTGAGTGCACATACATATAATTACATGTGTGCAATATATGCAGATATTACACACATATATGCATATATATGTATAATTCAGAAGCGGGGCAAAACAGCAAACAGGCCTAGCATATTGTCAAGTCACTCAAATAATAATAGAGTCTGAGACCAGATTAGATCCAATTTTTGACACTATTAAGGAAGATAACATTTATAGTAATACCTAAGCTTAATCACATTCTAAGGACCTCATTTACATTATCTCATTTAATCCCCACAACAACTCTGCAGGACAGGTATGATTACCATAATGTTACAGATGAAAAGAGACTTAGAGAAAAAAATGACATGGCCAGTATCACATTGTACATAAAGGACAGAGCCACCATCTGCACCCAGATTGCTGATGGCAGAGCCATCAAGTCAGCATAGCTCACTTGGACATCGGAAGAACAAAAGACACAAGAAAACTTCCAATTTTCTTTGCAATCTATTTCCCATCCCTTAGGTCAAAGGAGTCCCTCCGGCCAGCTCTTCAGAGACCCTAGAGAGAGCTTCTTCTTGGAGATAAACTGGGAGAGGAAAGCTAGGGGTGTTTAGATTACAGCTGCAGAAAGCCTGGGCTCCCAGAGGCAGCTGTGCCACATCTGCAAGGCTGCTTCTCTGCCTTGTTTCTCTCTCTCTCCCTTGCCTCCCCCTTCCCTCTCTCTCTCTTTTTCCCTCCCCTCCTCCCTCCCTCTCTCTCTCTCTCCCTCTCTTTCTCTCCCCCCCCTCCAGCACCCTAAAGTTCAAGCCAGCTCTGGTATGTGGTTTTCCTCCCAGAAGCCAAATACTCAGCCAGCACAGCCTTCTCTACGTAGCTTAAAACCATCTTGGCCTAGGAAGGCCTTAGAAGTTGCAGGAAAACGCCTGTCACCCACCACAGTGCACTGAAGATGCAAAAGGGAAGTTTTTACCTGAAAAGTGTTTAACAGCTGTATAGTTGCTATGAAATAGTGGGCAAAATATTCATCTGCACAACAGTTTAGTCTACACACATCCCAAACTGAGCCTTTTACAGCTTTAGGTTTTCCAGTTAGAAAACTATGCCTTTCTCTGACATAATTACAAGTTCCATATTTCTGCCCTAAAGCTAAAATGTAAATCATTTCCTGGTATGCCACAACATCCCAGCACTGCCTATAAAAAGGCAAGGGCTGCATAACACTTAAAATTAAAAACATCATTTTCCTAAATGCATGTATCATTATGGTGTTTACCAGTGTGCTTTTGCTGGTGCAGTCCCAGTTCCTGTGCATTTCAGTCAAAGACCTGCTGGCATAGTGAAATAAGCTAGGCAAAGTGCAGGAGGGCTTGCTACAATTTCTCTTCTCTTTGGGTCTCTTGTAACTTTCTTCGAAGTTATAGTTTATGGGACTCTAGAGTTCCAATAACATTGCCTATAATCAGTAGGGCCTATATCCATCTCTGTTAGCTTGGTCCTCCTTGACCCCTGGGCAACATTGTTCTTTCTCATTAGCGTTAAAACATCACCACTAAGCCCAGGTCTGAAAAGGCACAGAGAAGAAAGTATGGGCGACAAGGTCAGAGACATGTGGGTAAAGGCCATAATTTCTCCACTAACCATCTTATACAAATCTCATCACTTCTCTGAACTTGCACATTCTCTTCCCTACAAAAGGGAATGGTAATGCCAGAGTTTCAAGGTCTCTTGTGAAATGTGTTGCTAATAGTCACTGGGCATATAGTAAGTGCTCATTAAATGCACTCCTGGCTCCTGGCTCCCAAACTAAAATTGTCAGTAAGCTTCAGACTTGCAGAGTCACTGGGGGAAAAGAACAGCGTATGTAATCGGAGCTCAGGAAATCAGGAGAAATGAATGTTGAATTTCTTTTATGAGCCATGCTGTGCGGAATAGCTTCATTGGCGTGGTTCATAAGGCTAAGAAAAAAATCCACACAGCTCAGCAGCTCAAGCTCTCAACTTTGGGAAACGTGGGCCCCAGCTGCAGTTTTGACTAGCTCTGTCACCTTGGCTAAGTATGTCATCTCTCTAAACTGCAGTTTCTTTGTGTATAATTAGTGGGGGAGGCTAGTAGTTATACACCTGCTTTCCCAGGTCAGGAGAGTTTAGATGATAATGCGTACAGAGAGTCTATGGTAGCGCTTTGTGAATGCTCAGCCTCAATGACCATTTGCTGTAGCAGCAGCAGGAAGCAGAAGGCATGGCTTCTGATCATCACCTTCCTCATTAGTCACTGCCTGACTGGACCAGCCACACACGCTCTACATCTCAGTCTCCTCATCTACCAAACAGCCATGACAATACAACATGCTCCATCCACAGAAAACAAAATGACATAAATACACTCTGTGAGAGATAGGCTGTAGAAATCTTCGAAGGTATTATTCTTCTAATCCCAGATGTAATAACAATGTTAAAAATTGCTAAAGGCCAAAGTTTATCTAGAAAAGCCAGTTGGTCAGAATAGGATTTCACTGAGGGGTAGCGGGAGGGGGGGAGAAAAAGACAAAGTGGGGGGAAAAAAAGTAAGCCTAGACGCATCCATTAGCCAGGAAATCACACTTCAAAAAAGGGTTTTAATGCTTCATACATATTTATGTGGTCTATTTCTGAGTTTGAAACTCAACATCCTGTTTTCCTAATATTAAAATCACTCCTCTCACTAGAGGTTTGGGAGAAAGGGAACAAGGAGACAAGAAGAAGATTTGAGCCTCCTGAAAGCAGATGACAGGTTGAGCAGGGATGGAGCTGAGTGAGCAAATGAGCAAGCCCATCCCACAGAGGCTGGAGCAGTGCACTCACTGACATGGTTCCAGAAAACAAACCTAGGTCGGTCATTATTCCCCACCAAGAGACCAGTGAGGAAAAGGAAGGAGAAGGGCCTTCGTAGCAGGTAGCTGGGTTCCAAATTTTCCTCTATAAACTTCACTGAAATCTTGTGCCTTTTCCAGAGTTGACCTTTGGTATGAAAAAGAGGAGTGGGTGTTCACTCTTATGAAGGGGTGGGTATCTAGTATGTATTAGATAAAGAATCTACTTACAAAGAGTACGCTTGAGCTCCAATATCAAGGGAATGCCTCCCAATGCACTTAGGAATTCAGTCCCTGAGGGTGACTAGCAATAATTTTCAGTGTAAGAACTAAGCTAAGAAATGAAGGCAGTTAGAGGACTTGTAAAGAACTCCCTGGAGAACAAAAGCGAAGAGAATTCAAGATGAGTTGGGTGACAGAGAATTATATCCCTAAAATGGATTAAAATTACAAACATAATCATAAAACATGAAGATAAAAATAATAACTAAAGAGAAAATCAGAAGCACCACAACAATTGGATGTCCAGATATAAGAATAGACAGCAGAGCCGGGCACTGGGGGCATTACCAAGACCCTATCTCAAAAACACCCTGGAAGCCGGATGCTGGTGGCTCACACCTGTAATCCTAGCTACTCAGGAGGCTGAAATCAGAGGATGGAGGTTCAAAGCCAGCCCAGGAACCAAAATCTGTGAGAACCTTATCTCCAGCTAATCACTGGAAAACTGAAAGTGGTGCTGTAGCTGAAGTGGTAGGGTACTTCACCTAGTTCTCTTTATTCAAACCTATTCATAGGGGCTGGGAGTGTGGCTTAGTGGTAGCATGCATGAAGCCCTAGGTTTGATTTCCTAGGATCACATATACAGAAAAAGCAGGAAGCGGTGCTATGACTCAAGTAGCAGAGTGCTAGCCTTGAGCAAAATAATGTCCAAGGACAGTGCCCAGGCCCTGAGTTCAAGCCCCAGGACTGGAAAAAAAAATATATATATATATGTACATAGTCGGGCACTGGTAGTTTCCACCTATAATCCTGGCTATTCAAAAGGCTGAGATCTGAGGACTGTGGTTTGAAGCCAGACCAGACAAGAGAGTCTGTGTGAATCTTATCTCTAATTAGCCACCAAAAAGTCAAAGTAGAGCTGGGACTCAAAAGGTAGCTCACTATTCTTGAGCACAAGAGCTCAGGGGCAGCGTCCAGGCTCTGAGTTCCAGCCCCCCCAAGACTAGCCCACTCACATGCACGTGTACACACACACACACACTCAAAAAAACACCCACATACACATGTATACATGCACATATAACAGTAACAACTGGTAAAATTCTGAGTGGCAAAAATTAACAAAAAGAGACATTTGTGGTATAATTTCTGCTCAATACAGAAAAATCAGGAATGGGTGAGGAAGCACACTTATACCAACCACCACATAGTTTATCCTTACAGTCAATCTTTATGTGATTGGAAAGAATACAGGAAAAGGACCTTTATTACGCCTAGTACCTACACCAAGCTTTATAGCAAGGAGCCAATGTCACAAGTAGAGTAAATAGCATCAGACTGTGGGAAATGTTTCTCCTGCCCTGTAGATTTCTAAACAAACCCATCTTCTTACACTATCAACTGCTCTTCCTTCTAAATCTAACAAGAGAATGAGGATATTTTTTAAGGATTTTTATAAATAAGAACAAATACTTCAGATTCCAGGATGGTATGTGAAAGAGCTTTTAATGTCTGACAATATTTAAATAATTTTAAATTCACATATAATTTTATAGTTAAAATTTTCAAGGGTTATATTAGGAAGTTATTAACTCTAATCCACCTACATTCAGATAGGTGAATGTCTATTAGGTATAAAAAGGTGACACCCAATTCAAGTTTTAGTTTAAATCTGAGAATAAAATGTTAATAGTAAGTGATGCAAAAATAATAATTTACTCACTCCTGTTGATAAAGACAAAGTTTGGGTGTATCTCACACAAGAATGAGAAAACAGACAAAGAACCATCAATTACATCAAAGGAAAAGTGATACTTCAGCAGGAGAAAAAAATGACTCAGGAGCTAAAATTTATAAGGAAAAGAAACTTCTAAAAATGGTTTTCTACAACAAGTGGAAATTTATAACATTTTTGTGTTCAAAAAGATGTCAGGGGTCACCATCTTTATGAAAAAGATCAAAGCGGAATAAATAGAAATAAAATATGGAAAAAGAACAAAACTCAAAATGCAACCTGAAATTTAAAAGAATATTAGAAAGAGTGAGGAAGAGAATGAAAGCTTGCAAACATTATCAAGAGATTATTTTCATATGAGTCTAGGTCCAGACAATGTTGTGAGTCAGGTCTTTCAAGTTGACAAGAAACTGATTGAAATGATATTTTGAAATCAGTTCCATAGCATAAAAATATAATTGTAAAAAAAAAAAACAAAAACAGAAACAACAACAAAAAAACCCCACCCTACCCTGACTCACTTTATGAGGTTAGTATAACCCTGATTCTAAAATCTGACAATGACTAGTATTTCCCAGAGATAGAACTGTGGAAAATCATGTCTTTTGGAGAGGAAGGAAAAACCCATGAGAGAATTGCTGGAAAAGTGAGTTCCCTAGATTACAGGCTGTGCTGGCACATTTATGACTCAGAGAGGCCTAGAGGACAGAAATTGGTTCAGATGTTTTCATTTTCCTTTCTCCCATGTTTTTGACCATGGAACCATTACTTCTCTACATTCTATTCCTCCTTAGAATGTAATTCAAAAAACACAACTCCAGAATAATTTTATTTATGAATAAATAAATAAGAAATCAGTAAAATTAAGTCCAAGCACACTGAAACAATAGGCCAGCATAGTCGAGAGGAGATTATCTCAGAAATACAAAGGTTATGTAATATTAGAAAATACATTTGTAGAACCCATCACATCACTAGATCCAGTAAGAAAAAGCATGTAACTATCTAAAAAGATCATTTGGTAAATTTTAACATTTTTTTCTGACTTTTAAGCCCCTTGGTAAAGTAGGAAGCAAAAGACACTTCATAATGCCCCTCATCCCAATTGCCAATATATCTAAGCAAATTACTGAAGCTGATGTGAGTGATTTTCTCTCTGGGGAAGGGCCAGGATTTCCAGGTCCTCAATAGCACACAGGGAGAGAAATAAGATACAACTACTTGACAAGAAGACAGACATTGTAATTATTTGTACAAGGTATGCATCTTTCTAGAAAACTCTAAAAGAACTAAATAACTACTAAGACCAATCTTACAACAACTTAACAAAATAATTATGAAATAAATGTGTATAGAATGCAGTTTCTTCTATTAGCAATAATCAGTCAGGAAAACCTAAGAAGGTGAAAGGACTAGTTCCTGATGCTTGCAAAACATAAGTTATGAAGTAAAAAGTTAAGAGGTGAACAATAGAAGAAAATGTAAACAAATGGAAAGATATTACATGCATCTGGAAATAAATCAACCGACAGATAATGTCAATTATTTCCAAATTAGTTTGTACTTCTTACACAATGATAAGTGTTGAATTTGGCAAGTATTATATATATGGAGATCACTACCACATCTATATGGTAAGATCACTAGAAACGTTCACTAACTCAATATTAAATTGTATCATAATTCTTTAACCAAAATAGCATAATACTTAGTTAAAAAAAAAACAAAAAACATCAATTCAACAAAACAAACAGGTCTGAAACAGACCCTTAGTATCAGAATTTAATATGTGCCAAAACAGACATCATAAGCCAATATATAATACAAATAGCTAACATAAAATTATGTACTTAGAGGATAGGGAAGGGGGAAAAATAAGATGGGGGAGAGGTGAGAGGAAGGAAAAGGGGGACAAAAACATGAGAAAGAGTAGCAATGTTTGTGAAGTAATGCATATTATATCTGGCGAATATAATGTAACCCTTTTATTAATTACAATAAAAAATTATGAAAGCCGGGCGCCGTGGCTCATGCCTGTAATCCTAGCTACTCAGAAGGCTGAGATCTGAGGATCAAGGTTCAAAGCCCACTCGGGCACAAAAGAACCTGAGACTTATCTCCAATTAACCTCTAGAAAATGGGAAGTGAGGCTTGGCTCAGGGTAGAGTGGTAGCCTTGAGGTGAAGAGCTCAGGGACAATGGCCAGGCCCAGAGTTCAAGCCCCAAGATGGACAAAAAACAAAAAAAAGAAGCAAATATTTGTCAAATTTTGGAAAAGGGTTTTCTAAACATTATTCCATCAGAATACTAACAGGCTAAAATGATAGTGCTCAACAGGTCATGAATCCCAGCTTTCAAAGACCTTTACTGAAGTGACCAGGAGTAACTAATGCCCACTGAGAAATATATATGCAGCACTCAACAAAAGGGACACAACCATACCAAGGAAGGTGTCAGAGATTCTAGGGTCAGAAAGCAGCTAAGAGGCTGAAATGCTGCCAAATATCAATCACCACATCTGAAGGATAGCTTTTTAGTCTATCAGTCATTTCTTTTGCTCATACATTACACTTGTACTCTATTCCAATTATAACTCATTCAGTCTGGAGAGTATCAATCTGAAGGAATTATCCTTTCTACAAGTAATAATTTTGGAAACAAACTCACTGCTCCTTTATAAATCAAGTATATACGTTCTCTGTAGAAAAACTGTAACAGCAAAACAAACTGAAAGAAAAAATGCACAGTAATGACGGTCATAATTATCTGGTGAATGTACACATAAATATGGTTTAGAAAAACATATATGCCAACTGTGGGTTCATAGATGGCTTTTTCACTGTTGACAATATATCATGTGTTTCTTTCCTTTTCTACATGCATATTTCTTCTACATCATCATTTGAATGATTGTGTTTAAAAGTCCTTTGCATATATGAATCAATTCGAATGGTTCCCCATTTTCAGATCTTTAGGAGGGTTCTAAATAAATATGTGTCTGAAAACATCTTGCTATAACTGTCATATAAATTCATAAGAAAATTTCATAGAGGTGATTGGTAAGAAAAGAAAGTTTTCAACCTTTAAGATTTAATACACATTCCAGAACTATGCTCTGGAAAGACTGTACCAACAATGTAAAGTATTGTTCTTCTCGCCAACAATACTTTCTCAACTTGGTGGCTTACAGAGTTTTCTTAACTTTCAAGACTCTCACCAGACCTGAATTCTCAAGTCTATGCATGAGCTCTTGAGTCTATGAGTTTTACATAATCCATAATCCCAAACTAAGGGAAGAGCATGACTTTTATGATCTAGACTTCCCTCTCTTGTCTAGCCCTAGAAGATCTCTGTCGTTTCTTGACAAATCCTATTGGCAGATTTTAGAACAGAATGATAGGAAGAATCCCTGACATCTGTTCTTTAGGATATCCTTTCTTGCTTGCTTGCTTGCTTGCTTTTTTTTTGCCAGTCCCAGGGCTTGAACTCAGGGCCTTGGCACTGTCTTTGGACTTTCTCAAGGCTAGCGTGCTCTACCACTTGAGCCACAGCACCACTTCTGGCCTTTTCTGTGTATGAGGTACCTAGGAATCAAACCCAGGACTTCATCCATGCTCAGTAAGCACTCTACGACTAGGCCACGCTCCCCGCTCCTCAACACATTGTTTCTAATCTAGATTTGTGACAGGCATGAGTCTATTAATATAAGAAGGGTGCTCCAGGTGTTTGAAGGAGCCATCAGTACATCACTCTCAATGTAAGAATCTTCTTGACAGCTCTGACAGAGCTGAACTATGCCCCAGAGCAGGGAGAGAAGCCAGATCACTCAGCCAATCTGTCATTGCTTAGTGAGTACAACTAAGATCTGGTATTCTAAGAACTACAAAATAAGGAAAGGGGGATAAGATTCTACAGGAACAAATACTTTAGTCAAAATAAGACCTCTATGAAATCTGAACTAGTGAATGACAAGTTTTTGCCTGGCTCTATAGAAGCATGTAGATCTAAAGCTGAATTAGATATACTCTAGAAAAAGGAGTAGCAACCGATGGGGTTCAGGAGGGCTACAGCCCAAATCAGGAGCCACAGCTTAAGAAGCCTGTAGCCCAAGACCGTAGCCCAGTTTATTTCCAGTTCTCAATCTTAAATACACATCTTTAAACTAGGGAACTGCCAGGGGCTACATTCGTACAAACAGTATCAAGTCTGAAATAGGTTGAATGAGAAGCTATCAAGTCCCAAACAGGTTAAATGAGAAGCTATTGACACAGCCCAAAATCATGATAAGAGCTTACTTCCTTGTGTACTCAATTGTGCGGGTCCAAGGTCACTGACCCCACAGTCACGGTCACTGACCCCACAGTCAGTCCCCAACAGCAACAGAAGAATCTAAAACTATTATTATGTTCCATATAAGTTATAAAAAAATCAACAAATATTCCAAGTAACATGAAAAACTTAGAGAGGAGAGTAATTGGTTATTTCTTTTAGAGACCACAGAATGCTTTGCAGGGATGGTTACATGTACGTGGATCATAAGAAGTAACAGTCTGCCTCAAAGATAAGCTTGAGGAAGCCATTCAAGCTGAAGTACACAGACCCTGGTGCCCATCCCTACGTTCACAGGAAACACTGGTGCCCACCAACTGGGGCCAACGTATCTTTAATTTAATTTTATTTTATTGCCCTCCAAGGACAAGCTGTTACAATGTGTGGCAAATGGTTTTTTTCTTTAAACTTTATATAGAATTTTGTATAACTTATTCTTACACAAATATGACTTTGCTATCAAACAAACAATGAAATAGCTTGTACACAAAGCATCAAATTAAAAACTCAGAAAGAGCCAAGCTAAATCTAATGCTAATTTTTTATTAATAAATGATTATGGTCTAAAGTGTTATTATATGGTCATATTTTCCATGAACAAAAAATGGTCTTTGGACCATATTTGAGAATAAAATATAAAGTCATTTTGTGTTTTTTATAACAATAAGCTAGAATGAGGCGACTCCAGGGAATTAGCTACCTAAACCCCTCTGAGAATCAAAGTATTCCAAGATAGATGAGGGTGAAAATTTGGAATATAGAACGACAATGAGAAAAGTAAGTCAGACTGAGAAATGCAAGGGTTGTTTGTTTGTTTGCTTGCTTTTGGTTGGTTGTGAGGCTTGAACTCTGGGCTCGAGTACTGCTCCTGAGCTCTTCAGCTCACAGCTAGTGCTCTACCACTTTGAGCCACAGTGCCACTTCCTGTTTTCTGGTGGTTAGTTGGAGATAAGTGTCTCATGGACTTTTGTGACCAGGATGGCTTGATCCTGAGGATCAAGGATGAATCTTAATCCTCATATCTCAGCCTCCTGAGTAGCTAGGATTACAGGCGTGAGCCACCAGTGCCCAGATAATGCAAGGGTTTTTACTGCAAAGAAACAATGTTGCAATTAAATGAGAAACCTTTGCATGTCTGTTTTTCTAAATAAAAATCAAACACTAAACACTGATGATAGCATGAAGAATGAACTTGAATGAGAAGACACTGACAATTACTGGGCAGCACTATGGGATAAGAACAGAATCATAGCAGGTAATGGACTGGAAGAGGCAGACTAAAGTAATTGAAACCATGTATTGTCATCACACACTTTTTAGTTGTGTCTTGGCCAAATTAAAACTCTTTAGAGGCCCTGATAATAAAGAAGGTGTTAATGAAAACTGTTGGAATGGAACCCATAATTGCTGCTATTCTCCGAGTCCTGGGATATCAGAGGTCTGAGGAACCTTAGAGATGACCTCGTTGAGAGGTGTTTGCGCTTCAGGTGCACATTCTTCTTGGTCAACTTGTCAAATAAACATAGATTTGGTGAATGGGGAATCTAGATTCCAATCCAGTAGGCCTGAGTGGAGGTCAGGAATCTGGACTTGAAACCACAAGCTCCCTTTGCAATTCTAATACATACGATCCAAAAGTAGGATTCTGATCTAATTTGGTTCAAGCTTCTCAACTGTCATTTCAGACAAATTGAAGCCAGAAAAAGAAAAGTAGTACATCTAATAGTGAAAAGTTTCAAGAAATGGAACCCTGACCTCTTAATCCCCAGTAATCTTCACACTACTAATCCTTGCCCAAAACAACTCATCTTGGGGGAAATCAGAATGAAAAACAACTGTCCACTCCATGGAGATACAGCACCAGATTCTGAAAGCATGAAGGTTTCTTTCTGTTGGGTATCTCTCCCCTCATTGTTTTTATTTGGATATGGTTTTGCATACTCACATCAGTAGTAGCCCTTTCTCTAATCTGTCCCCATTTTAATAGGAATTTAATATCTACCCTTATTTCTGCAGTAGTTAGCATTTGGTTGACCTATTCAAATGATAAGCCAAGATATTTGAAGACAGACAAAACCCAGGTTATCAGCTATTTCATAAAACATG
Source organism: Megascapheus bottae (assembly GCF_031878675.1). Taxonomy (NCBI): domain Eukaryota; kingdom Metazoa; phylum Chordata; class Mammalia; order Rodentia; family Geomyidae; genus Megascapheus; species Megascapheus bottae. Next base: position 37,933,013 of record NC_143517.1, on the reverse strand, counting down.
AATATCTAAGAGTCAGACCCATAGAATGTATTTTTGATTAAAGTATTTGGCTGATAAGTCTGTAGATCTAAAATTTGCTATACCTATGCCACAAACTACTTAGCAACTCACAGCTGCCTTGTGAATAATCCACTTGTGTGTCAAAAGCTAAACAATACTCCCCCAAACCACAGTTTCAATTACCTGCAATTACCCTGACTTGAAAATCTTAAATGAAAAATTCCAAAAGTAAATGATTCATGTTGAAACTAAATGCTATTGTGATAAGTGAGAGGAGTTCTTTCATCACGTCACCTTCCTCTGACCCCAAGGATCCACACTAGCTATGCTGCCCTCCTGCCAGTCACTGAGTAGAGCATGCTCATTTATCAGCCTGGCTGCCATGATATCACAGTGCCTGTATTCAAGGAACTCTTTTTTTCTTAATAATGGCTCCAACAGAGAACAATGATGTTGGTAATTTGAATATGTCAATGAGCAAGTAAAAAGTGCTTTCTACACTGTTGGTGGGAGTGCAAACTCGTTCAACCACTATGGAAAGCAGTATGGCAGTGCCTCAAAAGGCTAAACATGGAGCTCCCCTATGACCCAGCAATTCCACTACTTGGCATTTACCCAACCATCCAGAAACTAGGGCATACTAAATCCACTAGCACAACAATGTTCATTGCAGCATTATTCACCATAGCAAAGATATGGAACCAACCTAGATGTCCCTCAGTTGATGAATGGATCAACAAGATGTGGTATTTGTACACAATGGAATTCTATGCTGCTGTCAGAAAGAATGACATTGCCCCATTTGTTAGGAAATGGAAAGACTTAGAAAAGATCATATTAAGTGAAGTAAACCAGACTCAAAGGAACTTAGGCTCAATGGTTTCATTTGTCATAATCAGTAGAAACCTTGGGCTCTCATAGCAAAGATTTGCAATAGAGCAAAACCTAGATATATAAGGCCATATAGTATGATGCTAAATGAAAGGACCTCTAGGATATAGAAACAAAAGCCATATAATGAGTGATTTTTGTTCTTAATGTACTATCTTATCTCTCATATCTTTTGGTGTCCCTTGGTTATCTCATATTGTTACAGTATCTCACTTCATTATCTGATATATTGGATATATTTGTATTTGGTTATTTGAAATTGGATAGGGAAGAGGGGAAAACCAAGATGGGGGGGAGGGTAATGGGGACCAAGACATGTGAAAGGGTATCAATGTATGTGAATTAATGCATCTTCTATCTGGCAAATATCATGTAACCCTTTTATTAATTACAATAAAAATATTTTTTTAAAAAGTGCTTTCTTTCTAATGAACGATAAGAATCAGGAATTGGTGGCTCACACCTGTAATCCTAGCTACTCAGGAGACTGAATTCTGAGGATCTCAGTTCGAAGCCAGCCCAGGCAATATCCAGAAATTAACCATCAGAAAACCAAAACTGTGGCTCAAAGTGGTAGAGTGCTAACCTTGAGAAGAAAAGCTCAGCCACAGCACGTAGGCCCTGAGTTCAAGCCCCATGGCCCACAAAAAACATAATTAAAAATAAGTTGAAAAGTAAAAGTACAACATGGTATATTGAGAGAGAATCAATTCTCATAGTTTTTATTATATACTTTTACATTGATTTGTATTTCTTAGTAAAAGAAGGAACCATGATTAACTGACAATCATCACTGGTCAGCATGTATGAAGAAAACTCTATAAAGGTTCAGTGTTGTATGCAGCTTCAGTCATTATTTGGGGTCTTGGATCTACCACACGAAGACAAGGAACTAGCCCTGGGATGAGATCTTCCCTATACACCACAGAGTTATCATAAGAAGCAGCTCTGAAATTGCTTTTATGAGATTTAAAAGAACACTCAAAATAAGAGTATCTGAAACTCCTCAAATACTTCCGCTGCCACTGCTAGATACCGCAGGGAAAATTGTTACAAAGAGTCTCAGGGAGCTGGCAGAGCAGTTACTAATGGAGAAGCCATGAAGACAGAAAGAAGTGGACAGAAGCAGTGAGGACGGGCCAGCTGCGGACAGAAGTTAGTTTTTCATTTTTATGGGCTTTTGGCCATCATTGAGTAGAATGTGCCAACGAGGCAAAGTACAAAGAATGGACTTCTTTCTTCCCAATGAACCCTGGCTACTTATTAAAAGGTGCCTAAAACATAAATGGGATTTGTATTTAAAATGAGATGAATTTCTTAAGGATGTTAATTTGATATTACTATCCTAGGAAGAGTCACAGTTTTCGCATTTCTTGGCTCCAGCATGTCAGATGAATAACCTTTATGCTGCACATGTGTTTTGTTTTCCCCCTATCAACGCGAGCAAAATAAACGTTCATTAAATCATCACTAAATGGCACTGTATTAAATCCCCACCTGGACACATCACCTGACACTGCAGCAAGTGGAGGCTGAGTGAAGAAAGGGACAGTTCACATAGTTTAGTGCAGAAAGTGGGGAGAATTTTGAAAAGAAAGAAAAAACAGCATATATTTGTTCATCTCAGGCTATTTCAATAAACTGCTGGAAACCATAAGACCTTAAGAATCATGTAATTCAAGCCCCTGTTCTGAAGTACAAATGCCACTCCAAGTAAAGGTAGCATTGTAAGAGTTCTGAGGTGTGAGCCCAATGATAACATGCTCATTGCCTCAAGAGGTAATTCATTACCATTTTAAATACATGACAATTCTTCCATTATTTGGTTTTTACCAAACTGCCTTCATGTAACAGACTTTTGGGAAAAGAGCAAGGATTTTAGAGGTACACAGAAATGGTGATTCCCAATTCTGCCACTTACTAGTTGTCTGACCCTCAGGTCTTCTTTAAACTCTCTGAGCCTCAATTTTCTCGCCTACAAGATAAGGACAATAAGCTCTCCCTGCTGTGGTGTGAATCTATGAAGTGTTTAGCAATTTTCCTGACACTTGCTATTTACCAATGAATATAGCATGATTGCAAGCATTTGTTCTAGTCTGTCATCTGAAACTGGGGCTGTAAACCCTCGGTTCTATGCATATGATCGTTTTTTAAATACAAAATGATGGTGAACTTGGCCATTTCTGGAACTGCTCTTTGCCCTGATGACTAGCTATATCCAGTTTCTGCTTCCTTTTATGATGCCACATTTTCCCACTGGCACAAGGAATGGACAGTGAAGTGATTTAGTGGTCAGACTATACAACAAATCTCAAAAAATTCAAATAATCTTACTTCAGCTGCTACATTTTCCAGGGTGGGGGTAAGGAATCATTAAACTGATCAACAGAAGCAAGTAGTTTAAAATGTGGTTTAAATTTGAAAATTCAAAAGCAATTCTAAAATATTCATGAGTTATAGAAGAATAAAAACTAGTAAACACATAGAATTGAAAAACATTTAAAATATTATTAATCAAAATGCATGAGATGTGGCCAGATTCAGGTTATAGCCTTTTATAGCTGAAGTGCATGTAACAACAACAAAACCCCCAGGCCTATGAATGTAGCTCAGTGGCTGTGTTTGCCTGATGTGTGTGTATGTATGTACATATGTGTGTACATACATATGTATATACATCCATATATAAACTAAAATATTTGTAAGCTTCAAACATTAATGAGGAGCCAGGTATGATGGGGCCCATCTGTAATCCCAGTTCTCCGGAAGCTGAGGGCAGGAAGCTCTGGAAACAGTCTCAAGAAAGAAAAAATCCTAAGAACCACAAAGGTTGAACAGAAAATAAAACTAAAAGAAAGAAATTTAAAAGGTGAACCAAAGATATAGCATAAAGAAATAACAACTCCGAATATTAACTTCTTTAAAAAAACTAATAAAATTGGCATACCTCTGACAAAGGTGAATGAGAGAATAGATAACAGCCACCGATAACATTTGAAATGAAAGTGCACAACCACAGATGTGGCACATATTATAAAGTTAATAAGAAAATGTATGAAATTCTTTAGGTGAAGTGGACATATTCCTAGAAACCTTTAAAGCATTAAAACAGACTCAAAAGAGGTTTAGAAAGCCTGAAACATCCATTAATTATCATTTTTGTTGCCAGTCCTGAGGCTTGAACTCAGGGCCTGGGCGCTATCCTTGGACACTTTTTGCTTTAGGCTAGCGCTCTGCCACCTAAACCACAGCACCACTTCCGGCTTTTTCTGCGTATGTAGTAACCAAGGAATCAAACCCAGGGCTTTGTGCATGCTAGGCAAGCACTCTATCATCAAACTATGCTCCTGGTCCCCCATTAATTATTTTTTAAAAGAAACTATAACATGTTATAACAGCCAAATGGCTATTGCTGCAGTTGCTGAGTTAGTATGATATCTGCGTAAGGCAGACTAACACAACATCTGATGTTTAGCTGCCAAATGCATCCTTTTCCATCTCAGCCAATAAGGGAGTCGGAAGCAGAATCTGTGTACATGGGTTAAGCATGGGTTACTCGTGTGCCACCTGTGAGAGGAGCCAAGGCAGCAGGGAGTCCCACAGTAGGTGCAGGCTATAGTATGAATCTGGTCTGGTAGGTTCCTTGGTGTTAACAGTTCCTGTGGTATACACATACTACCATATGGACCTTGCAGAAATAAACAAGAGAATCACAGACTAATCAGTCCCCTAGGGTTTTAAAACAAGGCTCAGACTTCTTCAGCTAAGACATATCAGCTCTTCCTGAGCTGCTACTGGGAAAAAGGTCTCCTGCAATGCAATAAGACTTGGACCTTAGCACTGTCCCACCTACCATGTCACATGGTCGGAGAGCACTGACGGAATCCCCGAAGAGATGGGGAAAAAAATCGGAGCCAGAGGACACAAGTAAACTTCATATCATTAAAGCCCATGTCACGTCATATCTCTGATGCCACATGAAGAGTCCCTAATGTCCCAGATAGGGACATTAGAAAAAATGGCTCCTAAATGAGTCCATTTAGTCTATCAATGTGACTCAAAAAAGATCTCGGATATGAGCTTGGTGTCAGACAAGAGGGGAGATGGGCCCAGTGAACACAGTTCCAGGTAGCCAACAGAGTCACTCTGTTCATGCCAGAGAAGCAGCAGCCACTGCTAGAAGACACGGATGGATGGGCAGTGTGGCATGGCCACCAAAAAATGAGAAGTGAAGCTATGGCTCAAGTATTGGATTGCTAGTCTTGAACAAAGAAGCTCAGAGACAGTACCTAGGCCTTGAGTTCAAGCCCCAGAACAACAACAACCACAACAATTCAGCCAGGTATATTAGTATATCCAAGCACTTGGAAGGTATTAACAGGAATATTAAGAATTCAAAGCCAGACTGAAATGAATACCAAAACCAAAATCCCCCCTCCCCCTCTCTCTTTCTCTCTCTCTCCATATAAATATATACATATATATTCATCTATATATATATATATTCATCTGTTTCTTTTTTTTTCCTTGAGTCACACCTCCAGCCCCTTTTGATTTCATTATTTTAAGTAGGATCTCATATTTTGTTCCAGCTGGCCTGGACCATAATTTTCCTATCTATGCTCCCTGCACAGCTGAAGTAACAGGCATTTATCACTAAATTCATCTTTTTATTGGTTGGAATGAGGACTCACAGACTTTTTACCCCATCTGGCCTCAACTTCAGTCTTTATAATCTCAGACGCCTGAGGAACTCTGATTATAGGCGTGAGCCTCTGGGCTAACTCATCAGTTTCTTTTTCTTTTTTCATGTGACTGCTAGAAACTAGCTAATGTGGCTGCCTTAATGTGGCTACCTTAACATTATATGAGGGTTGTATTCTATTTCTACTGGGAAGGGTTGTTCTGATAAATAAACCATGTACTCATTATTAATCATGTGTTCATTAAGTAGTGACAGATTGAAACCATTCATTGTTAACACAGCTGAAAGTGAAATAAAGATGTGCCTCAAAGTGAAAACTCAGGGCTCTGCTTAATGAAATCACTTATTAGTTGAATGAAAACTGGGGGATAAAAATCACTACTCTACATGTCTGTCCTACCTCCAAGAATGGAGAAGAGAATCACAAGAGATAGGAGATCTCTCTCTCTCTCTCTCTCTCTCTCTCTCTCTCTCTCTCTCTCTCTCTCTCTCTCTCTCTCTCTCTCTCTTTCTCTCTCTCTCCCTCTCTCTCTCTCTCCCTCTCTCTCTCTCTCTCTCTCTTTCTCTCTCTCTCTCTCTCTCTCTCTCTCTCTCTCTCTCTCTCTCTCTCTCTCTCCCTCCCTCTCTCTCTCCCTCTCTCTCTCTCTCTCTCTCCCTCTCTCTCTCTCCCTCTCTCTCTCTCTCTCTCTCTCTCTCTCTCTCTCTCTCTCTCTCTCTCACACACACACACACATACACACACACCATTCCTTCTTCTCTCTACCCTTTCTCTCCCCCAACATTGTGGTACTGGTGTTTTAAGTTTAGGACCCTTTGCTTGCCAGGCAGGCACTCCAGTACTTGAGCCATGCTTCCAGCTCTTTTTGTCTTACATATTTTTCAGGTGGAGTCTGATCATTTTTGCCTCAGCCAACTTTGAAGAAATGTTCCCACCTCTATCTCTTGTATCTCTTGTATAGAGATTGGGTCTCACTAGATGTTTATTTGGTATTTTTCCTGCCCTGTTGGCCTCACATTCTCCATCTCCATATGCTAAGTAGGTAGGACTGCAAGCATTAGACACTGCACATGACTCTTACATGACTCTTTTCATTGATCATAATAGAAGGAGTTTTATAATGTCTTGGCAATGTAAAGGTATGAAACAAACAGAAGTCGGTGATACTGAGTAAAAATTTAAAAATTTAAGTAGTTCTGGGCTGAAGACATGGCTCAGGCAATAAAGCCACATAAGTCACTCTGTTCTGGTCACCAAATCTATAGCAGAAAGCCTAAAGGTGGCTTTGTGTATGTATATCCAACCCCATAGGAGTATAAAACATTGAGTCCTAGGAAGAAGATGTACTCAGTGGTGGAGTAACTTGTCTAATTTGAAAAAGTCTCTGGGTTCAATACCCAGCACTGAAAAAAAATGGAGTCTTGGTTAATCTCTCACATATACATTTGTCCACATAGAGCACTAAAGGAAGGCTGTGAAAGGGCAAATAATCAGGCATTGCCTTGCCTGCTCCCAGTATCAGAGCACTTAAAGTCAAGGTTAAACTAACATTTAGTACACTGAAGTGCTCCTTCAGAAAGCGGGTGAGACTTTGGCAAAACAGCCAGATGGGAAAATAGCAAAGCCAAAGGTAGACCAGTTAAAGTTCAAGGCAAAGTTCACAAATGATTGCCATGTGGGATGGAAACAGGTCAATTACATTTGGTTTGGCCAGGGCAGCATTTTTCCAGATATCAAATCAATTGTTGCCATTTAAAAAGGTCGAGAAATTTCACATCAAAATCTAGATTTTGATTTCCTAGTGGGAAATTGGAAGATCTACAAATAGCCGCGTGAGGAGCAGCCTCTCAGTAGGCCTGCCCGGACTCACTATTCTTGGCTGCGTGATGCCAGTTCTGAGGTCCTGGATCAAAGCTATCAGTGTTCAAAAGCAGCTTGAAATCAAGTGTTAGCACCACGTAACACAGAGACCACTTGCAGTGATTCTGACAATGGGTTACTTTTCCTTCTGTCAGGTGCTGCAACTGTGTACC